>NW_027315812.1:8640785-8650785 GCF_026437365.1 Eucyclogobius newberryi
GTTTATGAATAATATCTCAGGAATGACTCAGAATCTGCATCCGTCTCTCAAATTGAACAGGTTCTTCGGGATGGCCTCATGTGAACTAGTCATGGGTTTTTGAGTCACGTCGGTGATGAACTTTGACCTGCTTCGGATCGTTTGTGTACAAATCGTGCGCTTCCTTCATGTCTCTTGTGATGTTACGCAGTTTTGCACTTTTTACACAATGTGAAACCCACTGATGAGCGGAATTTGTGTTTTAATAATCGCCAAGAATCCATCAGACTTTGTAAAAACTGCGTGTCCATCCGCTGACAACAGGGGGAGTTCCCCATTGGAATTTCCCTCATTGTGGGACAAATAAAGGTCTTGTCTTATGGCACAACAGCAGCAAACGCTCATTCCACTAGCTTCAAAACACTGCTGCTCACACACCGCTCCGGGCTGTACATTGTGTTTTACTGTTACGTGTCTCTAGTACATGCAGTGTCCAGTATCGTCCATAGAGGGCGACGTGGAGGACTTTGCTCGTGCAGCACAGCAGCACAAGCCAAAAAGTCCTCTCTCCAAAAACAGCGAGATGTTTCTGCTCGTCTGCCTCGCCGCTTTCATCTCACCCTGTTCTCCCACACGCTTCAGAGACGACGGGCCGGTTATAGGTGAGATGGTTTTGCACTTCTTTTATTTCTGCTTATTAGCTCAGAAAGAGGCAAAGAGAGAAATACTTAGCAAAGTTTTGGAATAGAGAAAGGAGTGGAAGGCATTTTCCCAGGCGTTTCCTCCTCTGAGCCACACAGCTCCACACGCCTCTTTATTTAACAGCAGCACGTGGACTTTTCAGATTGTTTTATTATTGTTTTACTGTCTGCAACTGCATTATGACTAAATTAGACATGTATTTACTGCCGCAGGAGTCGGTCTTTATGAAGGGAGAGCAACGCAAGAGGTCAATGTTGTTGCCTGGAAAAACCAACAGTTTTTATTTCGACTGAAGTTTTTTTTGGTATATATTACATACATTTTTGAAGGTGTCCACCATCTGAAGACATGAAGACGAAGCATTCATATGAAAAATCCATAATCTAATGCAGATAGAAAAGTTGCAGTAAAAAGACACTTTTTTACATAAAAAGAAAAACACAATTTATAATGGAAGTGTTATGTGTGGTTTAAAAGTGGGAGTCATCAGTCAAAACACCAGGGTATTGTAACACTTCTATGACATTCCCTTCAAGAGTGGACACTGGGACAGACTGCTGCACCTTCTTAGACTTTAAAACACAACATTAGCTTAGCTTAGTCAGCATTTAGGGTTAGTTTTAACTGAAGAAGTGAAGGCTGCACAGCTACAAAAGCTTTCTACAGGGTTTCAATGGCCTGAGCCAGAGAAAATGCATGTTAGCATCAGAGATATTTTGTCATTGATGTACAAGATGAATAGCAAGGGCCCCAAAACTGAGCCCTGTGGAACCCCTTGTGGACATCAACATAATCAGAACAAAGCCCCTAATATTTCATGCATTGAGTCCTGTTCTTCAGATCATTTGAAGACCATGTGACCGCACGCTCTGACAATCCTGAGCAGTCGACAGTGTCACAAGCTTTTGACAGAGCTATAAAAAGTGAAGCGCTGTAATGTTTCTTATCAAGTGCCAAAATAATACAATTTACCATCTTCATAGTAGCAGTGATAGTGCTGTGCTTCTGAAGCCTGATGTCATTAGAGTTTCGTTCAACTCTTCAGACACAAGAGATGACAGAATCTTTCATTAAAAACACTTGAGTTTGACACTGGTCTATCATTTCTGGATCATGTAATTTCTTTGGCTTTGATTGAAAGATTAAACATAATGATCTCTGCTGTAAAACCTGCTGCCGCAAGTGAGGCTTTACGGTCTGGCGTGTGTGCAGGGCTCATGGCTCAAGACGTGAAATACCCAAAGGCAAATAAAATAAGCTACATCGCTGCGTCGTACGTCAAGACCCTGGAGTCGGCTGGAGCGAGGGTCATTCCTGTAATGTGAGTGTTTGAGAGCAGTTTACAGCACATTCATACAAACTGCTCTGCATTTACTGCATCACCCGATTATGAGGGAAAAACATGAATTTATCATCTTTTAAAGGATTGGCCAAACTGAGGAGGAGTACACAAAACTATTCAACTCTATTAACGGGTAAAAGTCTTATTAGTACACTTAGTATTCATAAAGTCTAAGTGTCTTTCTGTGTCTTCAGATTCTTTCTCCCTGGAGGATCTGCCAACCTGATCGACTCTGGTTATGCCACAGCAGCAACGGTTTTCTATCATCTGGCCATTGAGGTAAATGTTTACTGTAAAAGGGCTGTTTTCTATTGCTTTTATTCTATTTGTTTTGTCCTATTCAAAAATGGCTCCAGCGGTCAGCAGGGGGCAGCAGAATGCCCTTCTGTTTGGATATTTCAAACTAAATTGAAAGCCATGTTTATGTTCTTTGTTTGATTGTAGCTGAAGTGCAATCCCTTGGTCACATTGAGCTCGACCTGTCAGTCTAATATCAATCTTTTTCTCTTTGTTAGGCAAACAAAAAAGGAGACTATTTTCCAATTTGGGGCACTTGCCTTGGATTTGAACAGCTTGCCGTTCTGACCGCTCAGAAGAACATTTTAGTGAGAACAAATACTTCTGCAGTGTCTCTACCTTTGAACTTCACAGACGGTACGAAACTGTATCAATGCAATTACATGTTCTTCAATCAGTTAAAAGTCGTATAATGAATGTTACATTTACAATAATCTACCGGGATAAAGGGATAAAGCTAATTATCCTAAAACACACAGAGAGAACATGAAAAGACCTTCTAGACCAGAGGTGGGCAATTATTTTCCTCCGAGGGCCATATTCGAATCCAGGCAAGTAGCGGAGGGCCGGCCCGCGATCGTTGGTGTGAAAAATATTGGCTATGAAATCTATGATTTAATTCATTTCACGTCGTCTTTATTAAGGATACAAGTGCAGACGGAGGCCTAAGGGCAAAAAAAAATATGTTAAACATTTTCTATTTTTTTTTTAATTTCAAATTAAATATTATTTGGCAGGTTTGGAGGGCCAAATTATAAAGACAAACGGGCCGTATGTGGCCCGCGGGCCGTAGTTTGCCCACCCCTGTTCTAGACACAATGAGCTTCAACATGTGAGAATCTTATCACATGAAGAATCTAAAAGATATAGTTTTTCTCCTCCCATCTCCAGAAAACCTCAGTATATTTATATTTATGGTGCACACGTTTGTTTTATGTGTTTTGATTTCGCTCTCTTGATTTCCAGAGGCAAACGGAAGCAAGATGTTTAGAGATTTCCCTCCTGAAATGATGCACGCTCTGGCCACTGAGCCAATGACAATAAACGCTCACAAGTGGAGCATTTCCATGGAGGTAAATGTCACGTTTAAGATTGGAGAAGGAACTTTCACATGTAAATAAATAAAACCATGTTTATCTGTGTAACAGACGTACCATGAAAATGCAGATCTGAACAGGTTTTACAAAGTGCTGTCCACAAACACAGACGGGATGGTGGAGTTTATTTCCACTTTTGAAGGTAATCGAGTTTCTGTTTGGACTGAACGTTCACAAGGTTTTTGAAATGTCATTTTAGATGGACGGCCTGTATAACTTTATGAAGAACTTACTGCTTTTAATAGAAATAATCAACATAAAGTACACTTAAGTCAAACGTTTTTCTTACTTATTGGGTCCACAAATGTTCCATATCGACCTTGCTGCTTAAAGTCCTGTTAAAAATATTATAATTAGTTTATTTTGGTCACAGGTATATTCGGACATTATTCCAAAAACATGAACACTCGACATGCAGAAAGACTGAAGAGGCAGTAGCTAAGTTATAACAATCATGAAAGTTTAGAGCGTTTTGGTTTCCTCTGTTTGTGCCAGTTCTGACTCGCTGTAGAACAGACTTTAAACATGTACAATCGAACTCAGGGGCCCAACCATGAGTTAGAATCACTGCAGCAGAAAATATACTGCAAACGTACAAAATGTCTTTGTTTCAGCCTTCGATTACCCGTTCTACGGCGTGCAGTGGCACCCAGAAAAGCACCCGTATGAATGGACCCAAGACTTCTACGGCCACTCGCCAAACTCAATCAGACTGACTTTTTATATCGCCGAGTTCTTTGTCAGTGAAGGTACGTAGAATCACATATTGTGGAGAGTCAGAGGTTTCAAAGGTCCTTCTCCTTCTCAAAATCAAGGCGTCTGGACTTCCATCTGACGGAGCTGTAGACAAACAGCCAGGCTCCGTCAGATTTAAACCGATTTGTCACTCCTGGACAAAATAGGGATTACACCCACTCATTTTCAGGATGGATTAACTATATTTTATCTTAAAGTTTGTTGTTTGGAAGATTTGACGAAATTTTAATACTGAGCATGTCAAAAATGTACCAAAAAGCTCGATGAACAACAGCAGATGTGATGTTTTGTGCTTCTGGATTCACTCTTTACTTTAATGTCAAACCGAGAAATGTACACATATGTTTTACCATAAACTTTACATTTGATCTTTTCCTAATTCCTTTACAGCCAGGAAGAACAAGCACAAGTTTGAAAGTGAAAAGGCCATCCGAGATTTACTCATCTACCATTTTCATCCTAACTACACGGGGGAAACCGCGAGCGTGTTCGAGCAGAAATACTTCTTTTATGACGAGCAGGAGGAAGAAGAGCCACCAGAGGAGGACATATTCAGGGCGAGCGGCGCCGGTCAAACCCTGGCTGAAGTCAACATGGTGCTCGTCACTGCCGTGTTTCTCACCGGGATTTTATCTGGTCAAATATAGTCCAATGTAACCCTTTAAACTCATCAGAATGTTCCAGAATCCACAAAGAGGCGACTGAAGGAAAAATCTGATCCAAACACAGATGATTATAACAAAAAAACTCATGCCAAAAAGGGGAATCCTCAAACCTTTAATTTGTTCTGTAATTCGTTTTGTTTTTCTTGCTTTTGTTTCTTTTTAGCTGAGGCAAAGGCAGAACAGCCTTTGCTGCGTCCCAAATGATGGATGGGGAAACTTCGCCGTTATCGTTTTCCTCTACATAAGTCTCAATGTCTTTAGACATTTTTTGTTTAAACTGGGGATCATTGAATAGACTCGTATTGAGTCTCCAAAGTGTGTTTTTCTGTTTCTGGTCCAGCTCTATTGTGATGTAGATAGGGGAATGGTCACTTAAATCTATTGTTCCAATGTGCACTGTGATTTTTGATCCGTCTTTGTTAAAAATGAAAAAATAGTCTATTCTTGTGTATTTCTTATGTGGGTTAGAGAAGTGTGTATATTGCCGTACGTTAGGGTTCATCTCTCTCCAGATGTTCTCGCCCAATGTTGTTTATTAATTTACGAAATGCATTATTTATCCATCTACCAGCACTTGGTGAGTCTGAGACATCTAATGTCGGCTGAACGTGTATGTTCCAGTCGCCGCCACAGATGAGGGTTCCCTCAGAGTGGTTTACAATAAGGTCCATTGCTTTAGTGTAGAAGGTGAGATCGCTTCCAGGTGGAGCATAAACATTTATCAGTGTAAACAAAGCTCCATTTATTGTTCCCTTTACCAACACAAATCGACCTTCTTTATCTTTATGTTCAAAAGCTATCTTACTTGAGATAATTATAGCCACGCCCCGTTTATGTTTGCCACTGTATGAGGAAGGTCTTTTAAACTTTCTTTAACGGTGCACTGCAGTATACAGTAAACAGGATGAAGCAAAAGTGCAATTTTATTTGAGTATTTGAGTAATTTAAGTGACTCATAAATGCTTGAGTAAATGTGACCTCGGGGGTTTTGCAGCTCACATCACAGCATTCTGAATTTTAGCAGCGAGTCTTATAACAAATAAAAAAGTCTACAACTTGGCTTGATATTTAGTTTATACCTTACAAATAAAAGACCCATTAAAGTTAGTTAATCTGCTTCTCTATTATTAACCACTGACTTTCTAACGTTCTGCTGGTAAAATCAACTGTTTTGGAGGAAACTGCTTTAAAATAAATGTAATTGAAATTTTATGTGAGATTCTGATCATTTTGAGAGCTTTTGTGCCGCACCACGTTTCAGTAAACCAAGATTTAATTGTGAATTTCAGAACTACAGGGTTATAAAGTTTAGTCTTTTCCATGGGTTATTATTTATTAATTTATTCAAGCGCTGGCATCAAAGCAAGATGATGCAAAGCCCACAGGAAGTGCAGTTGTTTGTTACACGCCGAAGGAAGAGGAATTAATCACACTTCAATTATCCGCTATTATACTTTTGTTTGTTAAATAAATGATTTAAATGACAGAAAATGCACATCATTTTCATCTGACTTCAGAATAAAATGTTATTAATAGAACTGTGCTACTTTCTTCACTTTCAAATTAAAATGTTCCAGGAGTTGCTCATGTGCCATTTCAATCCAAAATACACCGCATTTGAGCAAATAAAAGAGTAAATAACAGTGTTACTATTGTTATTATTATTTCTTTTACTTTTTATTAAGAATATAAGAGTATTTTTTTTATAAGAGTTTTTATAAGAGCTTTTCTATTAAGAGTGTTTTTTAAAGTGATCTGTTCTTTGTTGTTTACCTCTGTACCTACTTTGTGTTGCGTTATTTGTTGTGGGACCAATAAAGGTTTATCTTATCTTATATATTTTATGCTCGTGAGCAGGAGAAAGTCATGACCTTCAGCTCAGTTCAAACTCTCGCCTTTCTTATTGTGATTTTACACGCTGAAATGAAGCAACGTTCTAGAATCTAATCCCAAAATTTCAAACATTCAAATCCACAATACTTGACCTGTTTTGTTGAGGATTAGGTTGACATATCTACTATATTAATCTTGTGTCTGTCGGTGTTTCTGCATTATTATCTGATCAGTTATTCATAAACCATGTCAAAATGTAACGACAAACGTACTTTTACACACATTGAAACCCACTGATAAACGGGATTTGTGTTTTGATAATCGCCAAGAATCCGTCAGACGAGCTGCGCGTCCATCCGCTGACAGCAGGGGGCGTTCTGTGGCATGATGGCAGCAAATGTGTTTTCCTCTAGATGCTGATTACACACCGCTCCGGGCTGTACATTGTTTTTTTCTCGTTAGGTAAATCTCTGGAGGACATTTGTCGTCCGTTGGGCTCGTCCGCTAACGTCAGAGCAGCCTATAGATTGTGTGGCGCGTGGAGGACTTTGCTCGTGTAGCACAGCAGCACTCGCCACAAGTCCTCTCTCCAAAACCACAAGATGTTTCTGCTCGTCTGCCTCGCCGCGTTCATCTCACCCGCTTTTTCTACACTCGTCACAAACGACGACGCGCCGGTTATAGGTGAGATGCTTTTGCACTTCTTTCATTTCTGCTCATTAGCTCAGAACGGGGCAAAAATACTAGCAATGTTTTGTGATGAGAAACTTTGTATTTAGCCCCGCGAGTCTCCTTAGCTACAACTATGACAGCAGCGCGTGGACTTTTCAGAGTATTTCATTCACGTTTTACTGTCTAGCATAGACACTAGCATAGACATGAGCATAGACACTAGCATAGCCACTAGCATAGCCACAAGCATAGACACGAGCATAGACACGAGAATAGACACGAGCATAGACACGAGCATAGACACTAGCATAGACACGAGCATAGACACGAGCATAGACACTAGCATAGCCACTAGCATAGCCACAAGCATAGACACGAGCATAGACACGAGAATAGACACGAGCATAGACACGAGCATAGCCACGAGAATAGACACGAGCAGAGACACGAGCATAGACACTAGCATAGCCACTAGCATAGCCACAAGCATAGACACGAGCATAGACACGAGAATAGACACGAGCATAGCCACGAGAATAGACACGAGCATAGACACGAGCATAGCCACGAGAATAGACACGAGCATAGACACGAGCATAGACACGAGCATAGACACTAGCATAGCCACGAGAATAGACACGAGCATAGACACGAGCATAGACACGAGCATAGACACGAGCATAGACACGAGCATAGACATGAGCATAGACACGAGAATAGACACGAGCATAGACACGAGCATAGACACTAGCATAGACCCTAGCATAGACACAAGCATAGACACGAGCATAGACACGAGCATAGCCACGAGAATAGACACGAGCATAGACACGAGCATAGCCACGAGAATAGACACTAGCATAGCCACGAGAATAGACACGAGCATAGACACGAGCATAGCCACGAGAATAGACACGAGCATAGACACGAGCATAGACACGAGCATAGCCACGAGAATAGACACGAGCATAGACACGAGCATAGCCACGAGAATAGACACGAGCATAGACACGAGCATAGACACGAGCATAGACACTAGCATAGCCACGAGAATAGACACTAGTCTGCAAATGATCAAAGCTTTATCTTGACAATATTCATCGATTTGAACATTTGTGTTTCTTACGCCGCTTCTAATTTTTGTGTCTATCCTTTGAAAATGTCCGTTTGGTTTGTCCTTCAAGTTCCATACATCCATTTCCTTCCCTTAATCCGGGGCCGGGTCACGGGGGCAGCAGTTTAAACAGGGACTCCCGACTTCTACCTCCCCAGACACTTCCTCCAACTCCTCCTCCTCCCGAGGCGTTCCCAGGCCAGCTGAGAGACATAGTCTCTCCAGCGTGTCCTGGGTCTTCCCCGGGGCCTCTTCCCAGTGGGACATGCCCGAAACACCTCCCCAGGAGGCGCCCAGGAGGCATCCGGAACAGATGCCCGAGCCACCTCAGCTGGCTCCTCTCGACGTGGAGGAGCAGCGGCTCTACTCCGAGCCCCCCCACGTGTGACTGAGCTCCTCACCTTATCTCTAAGGGAGCGCCCAGCCACACGGCGGAGGAAACTCATTTCGACCGCTTGTATCCGCGATCTTGTCCTTTGGGTCATTACCCAAAGCTCATGACCATAGGTGAGGGTAGGAACGTAGACCGACCGGTAAATAGAGAGCTTTGCCTTTCGGCTCAGCTCCCTCTTTACCACAACAGTCCGATGCAGCGACTGCATCACTGCAGCCGCTGCACCGATCCAACTGTCAATCTCACGCTCCATCCTTCCCTCACTCGTGAATAAGACCCCGAGATACTTGAACTCCTCCACTTGGGGCAAGGACTCCCCACCCACCTGAAGAGAGCAAGCCACCTTTTTCCGGTCGAGAACCATGGCCTCGGATTTGGAGGGACTCTCATCCCAGCCACTTCACACTCGGCTCAAACCGTCCCAGTGCAGCTGCAGGTCCGAGTTTGATGGAGCCTTCAGGACAACATCGTCTGCAAACAGCAGAGATGAGATCCTGTGGTCCCCAAACCGGACACCCTCCAACCCCTGACTACACCCTCTGACCCCTGACCACACCCCTGACCACACCCTCCAACCCCTGACCACACCCTCTGACCCCTGACCACACCCTTTGACCCCTGACCACACCCAGAAATTCTGTCAGAATAGACCTTCACGTTCCATTAACTTCAAATCATAAATCTTATTACTTAAGTAGTTTCCCTAAATACTCTTTTACTTTTGAGTAATCTGTGTGGCCACTACACTGTAGTTTTAATGGTGTGATTTTTGTTTAGTTTTTTTCTTTACTGTTTGACCTCATGTTTTGACCTTGTTTGACCCAAATGCATGTTTATGCCAATTCATAAAATACATATCACTGAAATGATGAGTGTTTGCTTTTTGAGGTGATGGGGAGCAACACAAACCAAGTGGGAAGACTTTGTTACCTGGAAAACCTACTGGACAGTTTTTATTTGGACTAAAGATTTTTTGGTTTAACTGGTGCTATTTTTGTGTGTTTTTGTTTGTTTTTTGTTTGTTTTTGTTGTTTCATGTTTCAAAAAAAAATTGCAAAAAAAAAATGGAAACAAAAGTAACCCGTGCACTGTATTTGAGCGTAGCATAAGGGATATATTACACTTTTGAAGGTGTGAGCACTTCAGTGA
>NW_027315812.1:8653285-8768285 GCF_026437365.1 Eucyclogobius newberryi
TATTAGTAACATAATGATCTGTATTCATAAAGTCTTAAGCATCTTTCTGTTTTTCAGATTCTTTCTCCCTGGAGGAGCTGCCAACATTTTTGACTCTGGTTATGAAAAAGCAGCAACGGTTTTCTATCATCTGGCAGTTGAGGTAAATGTTTACTGTAAAAGGGCTGTTTTCCATTCTTTTATTCTATTTGTTTTGTCCTATTCAAAAATGGCTCCAGCAGTCAGCAGGGGGCAGCAGAATGCCCTTCTGTTTGGATATTTCAACTAAATTGAAGTTATGTGTGGTGTTCCGAGGGGGTCGTTTAGCTTAGCTCGTACTGGACATAAAGACTAAACCATAGTATAAAAAGAAACCCAACAACGACACCTGGTGGTTGGCCCAGGAACAGCTCAATGTAGGTTCCTTGTTGATAAGCAGAGACTTGATTCAAAAGACATTGTTCATACACTAGTTGGATATTGAAGTTGGAACAAGTTAGGCACAGTTCATTGTTAGACGGTTTAAAAGAGAGGCCAGGCAAGGCAAGCTCCATGGATCAGATCTATAAACAACTGTCACTACTAAACGTACAGCTGTTAGAGGGCCTCCTGCTGGACAAGTGTGGCAGTGACACGCCCGATAGCCGGCGTGGCGGGCGGCACATAGCGAGAACTGAATTAAACATTTAAAAATCAGCGCTACAAATAATGCTAAAGCCTGCACATAAAGTCTGAATTTTGGATACTACATTAGAGTGGTATGAGCGGCATCACAGGGAGACTGGAGGTAAGGTCAGAGGTCAGAGGGCAAGAGGGAGGAAAGGAAGTGCTTTTATGGACGTCACCGCAACCCAAGACAAGACTGGTCAAAGGTGGTAGAGCCTTTAGAAAAATATTCTACCTGAAACACAATCCCTTGGTCACATTGAGCTCGACCTGTCAGTCTAATATCAATCTTTTTCTCTTTGTTAGGCAAACAAAAAAGGAGACTATTTTCCAATTTGGGGCACTTGCCTTGGATTTGAACAGCTTGCCGTTCTGACCGCTCAGAAGAACATTTTAGTGAGAACAAATACTTCTGCAGTGTCTCTACCTTTGAACTTCACAGACGGTACGAAACTGTATCAATGCAATTACATGTTCTTCAATCAGTTAAAAGTCGTATAATGAATGTTACATTTACAATAATCTACCGGGATAAAGGGATAAAGCTAATTATCCTAAAACACACAGAGAGAACATGAAAAGACCTTCTAGACCAGAGGTGGGCAATTATTTTCCTCCGAGGGCCATATTCGAATCCAGGCAAGTAGCGGAGGGCCGGCCCGCGATCGTTGGTGTGAAAAATATTGGCTATGAAATCTATGATTTAATTCATTTCACGTCGTCTTTATTAAGGATACAAGTGCAGACGGAGGCCTAAGGGCAAAAAAAAATATGTTAAACATTTTCTATTTTTTTTTAAATTTCAAATTAAATATTATTTGGCAGGTTTGGAGGGCCAAATTATAAAGACAAACGTATGTGGCCCGCGGGCCGTAGTTTGCCCACCCCTGTTCTAGACACAATGAGCTTCAACATGTGAGAATCTTATCACATGAAGAATCTAAAAGATATAGTTTTTCTCCTCCCATCTCCAGAAAACCTCAGTATATTTATATTTATGGTGCACACGTTTGTTTTATGTGTTTTGATTTCGCTCTCTTGATTTCCAGAGGCAAACGGAAGCAAGATGTTTAGAGATTTCCCTCCTGAAATGATGCACGCGCTGGCCACTGAGCCAATGACAATAAACGCTCACAAGTGGAGCATTTCCATGGAGGTAAATGTCACGTTTAAGATTGGAGAAGGAACTTTCACATGTAAATAAATAAAACCATGTTTATCTGTGTAACAGACGTACCATGAAAATGCAGATCTGAACAGGTTTTACAAAGTGCTGTCCACAAACACAGACGGGATGGTGGAGTTTATTTCCACTTTTGAAGGTAATCGAGTTTCTGTTTGGACTGGACGTTCACAAGGTTTTTGAAATGTCATTTTAGATGGACGGCCTGTATAACTTTATGAAGAACTTACTGCTTTTAATAGAAATAATCAACATAAAGTACACTTAAGTCAAACGTTTTTCTTACTTATTGGGTCCACAAATGTTCCATATCGACCTTGCTGCTTAAAGTCCTGTTAAAAATATTATAATTAGTTTATTTTGGTCACAGGTATATTCGGACATTATTCCAAAACATGAACACTCGACATGCAGAAAGACTGAAGAGGCAGTAGCTAAGTTATAACAATCATGAAAGTTTAGAGCGTTTTGGTTTCCTCTGTTTGTGCCAGTTCTGACTCGCTGTAGAACAGACTTTAAACATGTACAATCTAACTCAGGGGCCCAACCATGAGTTAGAATCACTGCAGCAGAAAATATACTGCAAACGTACAAAATGTCTTTGTTTCAGCCTTCGATTACCCGTTCTACGGCGTGCAGTGGCACCCAGAAAAGCACCCGTATGAATGGACCCAAGACTTCTACGGCCACTCGCCAAACTCAATCAGACTGACTTTTTATATCGCCGAGTTCTTTGTCAGTGAAGGTACGTAGAATCACATATTGTGGAGAGTCAGAGGTTTCAAAGGTCCTTCTCCTTCTCAAAATCAAGGCGTCTGGACTTCCATCTGACGGAGCTGTAGACAAACAGCCAGGCTCCGTCAGATTTAAACCGATTTGTCACTCCTGGACAAAATAGGGATTACACCCACTCATTTTCAGGATGGATTAACTATATTTTATCTTAAAGTTTGTTGTTTGGAAGATTTGACGAAATTTTAATACTGAGCATGTCAAAAATGTACCAAAAAGCTCGATGAACAACAGCAGATGTGATGTTTTGTGCTTCTGGATTCACTCTTTACTTTAATGTCAAACCGAGAAATGTACACATATGTTTTACCATAAACTTTACATTTGATCTTTTCCTAATTCCTTTACAGCCAGGAAGAACAAGCACAAGTTTGAAAGTGAAAAGGCCATCCGAGATTTACTCATCTACCATTTTCATCCTAACTACACGGGGGAAACCGCGAGCGTGTTCGAGCAGAAATACTTCTTTTATGACGAGCAGGAGGAAGAAGAGCCACCAGAGGAGGACATATTCAGGGCGAGCGGCGCCGGTCAAACCCTGGCTGAAGTCAACATGGTGCTCGTCACTGCCGTGTTTCTCACCGGGATTTTATCTGGTCAAATATAGTCCAATGTAACCCTTTAAACTCATCAGAATGTTCCAGAATCCACAAAGAGGCGACTGAAGGAAAAATCTGATCCAAACACAGATGATTATAACAAAAAAACTCATGCCAAAAAGGGGAATCCTCAAACCTTTAATTTGTTCTGTAATTCGTTTTGTTTTTCTTGCTTTTGTTTCTTTTTAGCTGAGGCAAAGGCAGAACAGCCTTTGCTGCGTCCCAAATGATGGATGGGGAAACTTCGCCGTTATCGTTTTCCTCTACATAAGTCTCAATGTCTTTAGACATTTTTTGTTTAAACTGGGGATCATTGAATAGACTCGTATTGAGTCTCCAAAGTGTGTTTTTCTGTTTCTGGTCCAGCTCTATTGTGATGTAGATAGGGGAATGGTCACTTAAATCTATTGTTCCAATGTGCACTGTGATTTTTGATCCGTCTTTGTTAAAAATGAAAAAATAGTCTATTCTTGTGTATTTCTTATGTGGGTTAGAGAAGTGTGTATATTGCCGTACGTTAGGGTTCATCTCTCTCCAGATGTTCTCGCCCAATGTTGTTTATTAATTTACGAAATGCATTATTTATCCATCTACCAGCACTTGGTGAGTCTGAGACATCTAATGTCGGCTGAACGTGTATGTTCCAGTCGCCGCCACAGATGAGGGTTCCCTCAGAGTGGTTTACAATAAGGTCCATTGCTTTAGTGTAGAAGGTGAGATCGCTTCCAGGTGGAGCATAAACATTTATCAGTGTAAACAAAGCTCCATTTATTGTTCCCTTTACCAACACAAATCGACCTTCTTTATCTTTATGTTCAAAAGCTATCTTACTTGAGATAATTATAGCCACGCCCCGTTTATGTTTGCCACTGTATGAGGAAGGTCTTTTAAACTTTCTTTAACGGTGCACTGCAGTATACAGTAAACAGGATGAAGCAAAAGTGCAATTTTATTTGAGTATTTGAGTAATTTAAGTGACTCATAAATGCTTGAGTAAATGTGACCTCGGGGGTTTTGCAGCTCACATCACAGCATTCTGAATTTTAGCAGCGAGTCTTATAACAAATAAAAAAGTCTACAACTTGGCTTGATATTTAGTTTATACCTTACAAATAAAAGACCCATTAAAGTTAGTTAATCTGCTTCTCTATTATTAACCACTGACTTTCTAACGTTCTGCTGGTAAAATCAACTGTTTTGGAGGAAACTGCTTTAAAATAAATGTAATTGAAATTTTATGTGAGATTCTGATCATTTTGAGAGCTTTTGTGCCGCACCACGTTTCAGTAAACCAAGATTTAATTGTGAATTTCAGAACTACAGGGTTATAAAGTTTAGTCTTTTCCATGGGTTATTATTTATTAATTTATTCAAGCGCTGGCATCAAAGCAAGATGATGCAAAGCCCACAGGAAGTGCAGTTGTTTGTTACACGCCGAAGGAAGAGGAATTAATCACACTTCAATTATCCGCTATTATACTTTTGTTTGTTAAATAAATGATTTAAATGACAGAAAATGCACATCATTTTCATCTGACTTCAGAATAAAATGTTATTAATAGAACTGTGCTACTTTCTTCACTTTCAAATTAAAATGTTCCAGGAGTTGCTCATGTGCCATTTCAATCCAAAATACACCGCATTTGAGCAAATAAAAGAGTAAATAACAGTGTTACTATTGTTATTATTATTTCTTTTACTTTTTATTAAGAATATAAGAGTATTTTTTTTATAAGAGTTTTTATAAGAGCTTTTCTATTAAGAGTGTTTTTTAAAGTGATCTGTTCTTTGTTGTTTACCTCTGTACCTACTTTGTGTTGCGTTATTTGTTGTGGGACCAATAAAGGTTTATCTTATCTTATATATTTTATGCTCGTGAGCAGGAGAAAGTCATGACCTTCAGCTCAGTTCAAACTCTCGCCTTTCTTATTGTGATTTTACACGCTGAAATGAAGCAACGTTCTAGAATCTAATCCCAAAATTTCAAACATTCAAATCCACAATACTTGACCTGTTTTGTTGAGGATTAGGTTGACATATCTACTATATTAATCTTGTGTCTGTCGGTGTTTCTGCATTATTATCTGATCAGTTATTCATAAACCATGTCAAAATGTAACGACAAACGTACTTTTACACACATTGAAACCCACTGATAAACGGGATTTGTGTTTTGATGATCGCCAAGAATCCGTCAGACGAGCTGCGCGTCCATCCGCTGACAGCAGGGGGCGTTCTGTGGCATGATGGCAGCAAATGTGTTTTCCTCTAGATGCTGATTACACACCGCTCCGGGCTGTACATTGTTTTTTTCTCGTTAGGTAAATCTCTGGAGGACATTTGTCGTCCGTTGGGCTCGTCCGCTAACGTCAGAGCAGCCTATAGATTGTGTGGCGCGTGGAGGACTTTGCTCGTGTAGCACAGCAGCACTCGCCACAAGTCCTCTCTCCAAAACCACAAGATGTTTCTGCTCGTCTGCCTCGCCGCGTTCATCTCACCCGCTTTTTCTACACTCGTCACAAACGACGACGCGCCGGTTATAGGTGAGATGCTTTTGCACTTCTTTCATTTCTGCTCATTAGCTCAGAACGGGGCAAAAATACTAGCAACGTTTTGTGATGAGAAACTTTGTATTTAGCCCCGCGAGTCTCCTTAGCTACAACTATGACAGCAGCGCGTGGACTTTTCAGAGTATTTCATTCACGTTTTACTGTCTAGCATAGACACTAGCATAGACATGAGCATAGACACTAGCATAGCCACTAGCATAGCCACAAGCATAGACACGAGCATAGACACGAGAATAGACACGAGCATAGACACGAGCATAGACACTAGCATAGACACGAGCATAGACACGAGAATAGACACGAGCATAGACACGAGCATAGACACTAGCATAGACACGAGCATAGACACGAGCATAGACACGAGCATAGACCCTAGCATAGCCACTAGCATAGCCACAAGCATAGACACGAGCATAGACACGAGAATAGACACGAGCATAGACACGAGCATAGCCACGAGAATAGACACGAGCATAGACACGAGCATAGCCACGAGAATAGACACGAGCATAGCCACTAGCATAGCCACAAGCATAGACACGAGCATAGACACGAGAATAGACACGAGCATAGACACGAGCATAGACACGAGCATAGACACGAGCATAGACACTAGCATAGCCACTAGCATAGCCACGAGCATAGACACGAGCATAGACACGAGAATAGACACGAGCATAGACACGAGCATAGCCACGAGAATAGACACGAGCATAGACACGAGCATAGCCACGAGAATAGACACTAGCATAGCCACGAGAATAGACACGAGCATAGACACGAGCATAGCCACGAGAATAGACACGAGCATAGACACGAGCATAGACACGAGCATAGACACGAGCATAGCCACGAGAATAGACACGATCATAGACACGAGCATAGCCACGAGAATAGACACGAGCATAGACACGAGCATAGACACGAGCATAGACACGAGCATAGACACGAGCATAGACACGAGCATAGACACGAGCATAGACACGAGAATAGACACGAGCATAGACACGAGCATAGACACTAGCATAGACCCTAGCATAGACACGAGCATAGACACTAGTCTGCAAATGATCAAAGCTTTATCTTGACAATATTCATCGATTTGAACATTTGTGTTTCTTACGCCGCTTCTAATTTTTGTGTCTATCCTTTGAAAATGTCCGTTTGGTTTGTCCTTCAAGTTCCATACATCCATTTCCTTCCCTTAATCCGGGCCGGGTCACGGGGGCAGCAGTTTAAACAGGGACTCCCGACTTCTACCTCCCCAGACACTTCCTCCAACTCCTCCTCCTCCCGAGGCGTTCCCAGGCCAGCTGAGAGACATAGTCCTTCCAGCGTGTCCTGGGTCTTCCCCGGGGCCTCTTCCCAGTGGGACATGCCCGAAACACCTCCCCAGGAGGCGCCCAGGAGGCATCTGGAACAGATGCCCGAGCCACCTCAGCTGGCTCCTCTCGACGTGGAGGAGCAGCGGCTCTACTCCGAGCCCCCCCACGTGTGACTGAGCTCCTCACCTTATCTCTAAGGGAGCGCCCAGCCACACGGCGGAGGAAACTCATTTCGACCGCTTGTATCCGCGATCTTGTCCTTTGGGTCATTACCCAAAGCTCATGACCATAGGTGAGGGTAGGAACGTAGACCGACCGGTAAATAGAGAGCTTTGCCTTTCGGCTCAGCTCCCTCTTTACCACAACGGTCCGATGCAGCGACTGCATCACTGCAGCCGCTGCACCGATCCGCCTGTCAATCTCACGCTCCATCCTTCCCTCACTCGTGAATAAGACCCCGAGATACTTGAACTCCTCCACTTGGGGCAAGGACTCCCCACCCACCTGAAGAGAGCAAGCCACCTTTTTCCGGTCGAGAACCATGGCCTCGGATTTGGAGGGACTCTCATCCCAGCCGCTTCACACTCGGCTCAAACCGTCCCAGTGCAGCTGCAGGTCCGAGTTTGATGGAGCCTTCAGGACAACATCGTCTGCAAACAGCAGAGATGAGATCCTGTGGTCCCCAAACCGGACACCCTCCAACCCCTGACTACACCCTCTGACCCCTGACCACACCCCTGACCACACCCTCCAACCCCTGACCACACCCTCTGACCCCTGACCACACCCTTTGACCCCTGACCACACCCAGAAATTCTGTCAGAATAGACCTTCACGTTCCATTAACTTCAAATCATAAATCTTATTACTTAAGTAGTTTCCCTAAATACTCTTTTACTTTTGAGTAATCTGTGTGGCCACTACACTGTAGTTTTAATGGTGTGATTTTTGTTTAGTTTTTTTCTTTACTGTTTGACCTCATGTTTTGACCTTGTTTGACCCAAATGCATGTTTATGCCAATTCATAAAATACATATCACTGAAATGATGAGTGTTTGCTTTTTGAGGTGATGGGGAGCAACACAAACCAAGTGGGAAGACTTTGTTACCTGGAAAACCTACTGGACAGTTTTTATTTGGACTAAAGATTTTTTGGTTTAACTGGTGCTATTTTTGTGTGTTTTTGTTTGTTTTTTGTTTGTTTTTGTTGTTTCATGTTTCAAATAAAAATTGCAAAAAAAAAAATGGAAACAAAAGTATCGAGTTTCTGTTTGGACTGAACGTTCACAAGGTTTTTGAAATGTCATTTTAGATGGACGGCCTGTATAACTTTATAAAGAACTTACTGCTTTTAATAGAAATAATCAACATAAAGTACACTTAAGTAAAATGTTTTTTCTTACTTACTGGGTCCAATTTTCCATATTGACCTTCTGCTTAAAGTCCTTTTAACACGTAACATTGAGAAAGTTTAGAGATTTTTGGTTATCTCAAGCCTGTTTTTGAGGATCTGCCAGTTCTCTTAAACTTGGACCAATAGAATGAGTTAGAATCACTGCTGTAGAAAATATACTGCTCCTTTTAAGGGCAAATTGTCTTGTCTCATGTCTTTGTTTCAGCCTTTGATTACCCGTTCTACGGTGTACAGTGGCACCCAGAAAAGAACCCGTTTGAGTGGACCAGAGACTTCTACGCCCACTCTCCAAACTCAATCAGAATGACTTTTTATATGGCCGATTTCTTTGTCAATGAAGGTAAAATAAACTCAAGAGTCGACTTCCATCTGAAAGTCATTTTCAACAAAGAAATCAAAAATATTATTACGGCAACGCCATCCGCCCAACCAGATGTCGCCCATTTCTTTACAAATGTTATAGCGTTGAGGAGTGTGGCATCAAAAATTACCAAAATGTTTTCGATGCATTTCACAAATCGGTAAAGTCGTAAAATAAAGTTTGCAGCCATTTTGTACAAAGACCAAATTGCATCAAATTTTATATGGGGAGCCAAAAATTTGGGATTTTGTGAAATTTGGTGTCCCAATCAAAAAAGTCAAAATTTTCATGTCATAATTCTTAAGGCGTAGCTCCAATGTTTTTCCATTGGGAAAAACACCACATTTCTAGACATTTCCACACATTTTGCACAGCTTTTGTTTTAAATAGGCCTTTTGCATGGATAGCAAAAGATTTTGTTTCTCACAAATTCCAGAAATTTTGCACCAAATAAATGTTGGCCTACTGACCAAAAAGGTCAAAGAGACCCATGGCATATTACTTACGCCATTGGCGTAGCAATTACAGAAAACCCACTGTTATCTTTGGGGAAAATTGCCTGAATTTCTGAAATTTGCAAGTGGTTAAAATGTTACTTTTACAAACTTCTTCAAGGGCGTAAACAGTTTGTGAAAATGTTATTGGAGGTGTGAGGCATCAAATGTTATACACATTTACTACTACAGCATTATAGTACTACAGTCTCAATGTATCAGAATTTTGGAAATTTTGGAACGTTTTAGAAGAGGATCCAAAAGTAAGTTCTGGCGTCGCAATCAAAAAAGTCAGACTCAGAGCAGACAGAAAGCCTCAATGTTTATGGGGAAATAGCCAGGTAGTTTTAACCCTTTGTACTTTTACAAACATCTCCGTTTGCTCAAACAAGGTCAAATTAGGTGAAATTGATCTTGGGGAGTCGGGCAACACAATTTATTTACATTGTTTGGACACGTGTTACGGTCTTTGTGCGGTGCATTGCCAAGGCACAATAATACTCCTGATTGTAAATGAGAAGACACAATAGAGCCACAGATTCAGCAGAAGGTGAAACAAAAGGAGGAAGATTGGGGCAGGGCGGGGCATCAAGGTGCGGCCGGGGCATCATGGCGTGGGCATAAACAATAATATTGTAAACTTTACATGATAATGATAATTCTAAGTTCGATCCTTTCCTAATTCCTTTACAGCCAGGAAGAACAAGCACAAGTTTGAAAGTGAAAAGACCATCCGGGATTTACTCATCTACCATTTTCATCCTAACTACACGGGGGAAACCGCGAGCGTGTTCGAGCAGAAATACTTCTTTTATGACGAGCAGGAGGAAGAAGAGCCACCAGAGGAGGACATATTCAGGGCGAGCGGCGCCGGTCAAACCCTGGCTGAAGTCAACATGGTGCTCGTCACTGCCGTGTTTCTCACCGGGATTTTATCTGGTCAAATATAGTCCAATGTAACAGACCCTTTAAACTCATCAGAATGTTCCAGAATCCACAAAGAGGCGACTGAAGGAAAAATCTGATCCAAACACAGATGATTATAACTAAAAAAAAGAAATAACAGTTTTGAAGTTCCAGGGAATAAAAGTCAGTTTCTCCATTACTCACAATCAATTTGGACTTCACAAAAAGTATAATTTGTCAAAGTATTTGTCCAGTAACACATAAAATTATCGATATTACCTTCATCAAAAATGCTAAAAGTCACAGTTTTGATTGATTGTGCTGTTCCTCTTCTTTTTGCTTCATTTTGGGAATTTAGAATGTTTTTGTTTACAAAGGTTTAAAGGGTTTTAATAAGAATTCACCTTCTACATTACATTTCAGATGAATATTAATCTCGTGTCTTCAGTGCTTCTGCATATAATCCAGCTTGTATGACCACATATTACTCACAAATAACGGTCATTACATGGTCACACAGGTCACGTTCCCCCTGGTCACACAGGTCACGTTCCCCCTGGTCACAAAGGTCCCCTTCCGCCTGGTCACAAAGGTCACGTTCCCCCTGGTCACACAGGTCACGTTCCACAAAGGTCCCCTTCCACCTGGTCACATAGGTCACGTTCCCCCTGGTCACATAGGTCACGTTCCCCCTGGTCACACAGGTCACGTTCCACAAAGGTCCCCTTCCACCTGGTCACATAGGTCACATTCCCCCTGGTCACATAGGTCACGTTCCCCCTGGTCACACAGGTCACGTTCCGCCTGGTCACAGAGGTCACGTTCCGCCTGGTCACAGAGGTCACGTTCCACAAAGGTCCCCTTCCACCTGGGCACATAGGTCACGTTCCCCCTGGTCACATAGGTCACGTTCCCCCTGGTCACACAGGTCACGTTCCGCCTGGTCACAGAGGTCACGTTCCGCCTGGTCACAGAGGTCACGTTCCGCCTGGTCACAGAGGTCACGTTCGACTCGCTCGACTGCTGGAGCTAACAGGGCTTCGCAGACAATCTCGCACTGAACCGAGGAAACAAACACCTAAAATACTACACCCAGTGATTAACAATGAGATACAGCTGTGAACCCACGCACAGGTGTGGAGAGCCTGTGACGAGCTGAGAGACAAGGGGGCGGTAACCAGAGAGACAAGGGGGCGGTAACCAGAGAGACAAGGGGGCGGTAACCAGAGAGACAAGGGGGCGGTAACCAGAGAGACAAGGGGGCGGTAACCAGAGGGAGAACAAGAAGGGGGGGAACGAAGAGGAGCAGAGACTGAGTAAAACGTGACAACTTTACATCACCAGACAGACGGTGACCATGACAGAAACCAGGTCTAAACCAGGACTAAACCAGGTCTAAACCAGGTCTAAACCAGGACAAAACCAGGACAAAACCAGGACAAAAAACAGGTCTAAATCAGGACAAAACCAGGACTAAACCAGGTCTAAATCAGGACAAAACCAGGACAAAAACCAGGTCTAAATCAGGACAAAACCAGGACTAAACCAGGTCTAAACCAGGACAAAACCAGGACAAAACCAGGACAAAACCAGGACAAAACCAGGACAAAAAACAGGTTTAACCAAGTCTAAACCAGGACAAAACCAGGACAAAACCAGGACAAAACCAGGACAAAACCAGGTCTAAACCAGGACAAAACCAGCTCTAAACCAGGAAAAAACTAGGTCTAAACCAGAACAAAATCAGGAAAAAAACATGTCTAAACCAGGACAAAAACATGTCTAAACCAGGACAAAAACAGGTCTAAACCAGGACAAAAACAGGTCTAAACCAGAACAAAACCAGGTCTAAACCAGGACAAAAACAGGTCTAAACCAGGACAAAACCAGGTCTAAACCAGGACAAAAACAGGTCTAAACCAGGACAAAATCAGGACAAAAACATGTTTAAACCAGGACAAAAAAAAATGTCTAAACCAGAACAAAACCATGACAAAAAAAATGTCTAAACCAGAACGAAACCATGTCTAAACCAGGACAAAATCAGGACAAAAACATGTTTAAACCAGGACAAAAAAAAAAGTCTAAACCAGAACAAAACCATGTCTAAACCAGGACAAAAACATGTCTAAAGTCTATCTCACTTAACGACTGGCAGTTCAATCCCAGTGCATACGCTGTCATTGTGTCCTCGGGCAAGACACTTCACCTGCCTCTGCGTTTGTGAGCCACAAACGGAATCAGAACAGACAAACTACACCGTCTGCAGCCAACGTGCGATCTGTTCCACCTGCTCTGTTCAGCTGTAGTGAAATCGTGATTAAAGTTACACAAACCTTTACGTTTTCTGTCACGTTATTGTGGTAAAAGTACACTCAGATAAAAGTACACTCTGATAAAAGTACACTCAGATAAAAGTACACTCTGATAAAAGTACACTGATAAAAGTACACTCGGATTAAAGTACACTCTGATAAAAGTACACTCAGATAACAGTACACTCAGATAAAAGTACACTCAGATAAAAGTACACTCTGATAAAAGTACACTCAGATTAAAGTACACTCTGATAAAAGTACACTCAGATTAAAGTACACTCTGATAAAAGTACACCAGATTAAAGTACACTCAGATAAAAATACACTCAGATAACAGTACACTCAGATAAAAGTACACTCAGATAAAAGTACACTCAGATTAAAGTACACTCTGATAAAAGTACACTCAGATTAAAGTACACTCTGATAAAAGTACACCAGATTAAAGTACACTCAGATAAAAGTACACCAGATTAAAGTACACTCAGATTAAAGTACACTCTGATAAAAGTACACTCAGATTAAAGTACACTCTGATAAAAGTACACCAGATTAAAGTACACTCAGATAACAGTACACTCAGATAAAAGTACACTCTGATAAAAGTACACTCTGATAAAGGTACACTCAGATTAAAGTACACTCTGATAAAAGTACACTGATAAAAGTACACTCAGATTAAAGTACACTCTGATAAAAGTACACTCAGATAAAAGTACACTCTGATAAAAGTACACTGATAAAAGTACACTCAGATTAACGTACACCCTGATAAAAGTACACTCAGATAAAAGTACACTCTGATAAAAGTACACTCAGATTAAAGTACACTCTGATAAAAGTACACTCAGATTAAAGTACACTGATAAAAGTACACTCTGATAAAAGTACACCAGATTAAAGTACACTCAGATTAAAGTACACTCTGATAAAAGTACACTCAGATTAAAGTAGACTGATAAAAGTACACTCTGATAAAAGTACACCAGATTAAAGTACACTCAGATTAAAGTACACTCTGATAAAAGTACACTCAGATAAAAGTACACTCTGATAAAAGTACACTCAGATTAAAGTACACTCAGGTACTCAGATTAAAGTACACTCAGATAAAAGTACACTCAGATTAAAGTACACTGATAAAAGTACACTCTGATAAAAGTACACCAGATTAAAGTACACTCAGATACTCAGATAAAAGAACACTCAGATAAAAGTACACTCAGATAAAAGTACACTCAGATA
This sequence comes from Eucyclogobius newberryi, assembly GCF_026437365.1. Classification (NCBI taxonomy): domain Eukaryota; kingdom Metazoa; phylum Chordata; class Actinopteri; order Gobiiformes; family Gobiidae; genus Eucyclogobius; species Eucyclogobius newberryi. The sequence goes on from NW_027315812.1 coordinate 8,667,138, forward strand.
AAAGTACACTCAGATTAAAGTACACTCCGATAAAAGTACACCAAATAAAAGTACACTCAGAGAAAAGTACACTCAGATAAAAGTACACTCAGAATAAAGTACACTCAGACACTCAGCTAAAAGTACACTCAGATAAAAGTACACTCAGATAAAAGTACACTCAGATTAAAATACACTCAGATAAAAGTACACTCTGATAAAAGTACACTCAGATAAAAGTACACTCTGATAAAAGTACACTCAGATTAAAGTACACTCAGATAAAAGTACACTCTGATAAAAGTACACTCAGATAAAAGTATACTCAGAGATCCAACCCTCAACCTGTCGCTTATCCACATGAGCCACTTACGGACATTTGAGCGACGCAAGGGCTAAAACAGCAGTTTGTCCAGAGAAAAACAAGGAAAAACACACCACGTGCTTGCTACTGCGTTGTATCAATGAAATTTCCCCATGTGTGGACAATAAAGGATTATCTTATCTTATCTTATCTTATAATTGATCCACTATAATGTCGGGGTCAAATACATACTTTGTATTAATTATTTTAGAGAATAAAATGTAGATTAAATCGAGACATCGAGAAACAAACCATGGAAATCACGCCCTGGATAAACCACAGAGACCATTAACCACAGCCACGATTCGGGAGGTATGTCTAAAAGTGTTGCAGAGATGTTTAACCCTGTGAACAGTATTATTTCTAAATTAGTATTAAATGTAGACCGTCTTTGTTCATTATGTCATAGTGTCCAAGAATCTGTCACTCACATATTTTGGAAGGACATATCTTTGTTTGTGAATAGAAAGCTTGATATGAACCTACAACTTGATACAATGCATGTCCTCTTTTGTGTTTTAGAGGGAAATATTACTGTTAAACCTGATCTTAATGCTGTCAAAATACCATATTCATTGCTCAATCCCTTTTATCCTCTTATGTAAATTAAATTCCCTTCATTATTGCACTGACCTCAAAGCTGTGAAGACCAAAACTCTTTGTGTTGAATTTGAACCGTAAACTGAAGAATATTTATTTTTTGTGTTTAATTCATACGTATATTTTGTAACTGCAATTGTATTAAGCCTCTTGTTGTTGTTGTTGTTGTTGTTGTTTTATGGCGGTTGGCATCCAATTGTTGCATTACCGCCAGACTTTATTCCTCAGCCTCTTGCAACGTTGCTGTTTATACCAGGCGTGTAGTTACCATGACGATGATGTCGCGCCATGATGATATAATAGTGATTATATGTCGCCAATCACCAACATTCCGCCACTAAGAAAAAGGGAGAAATCGCAAATTTGACGACGGATCCCGAAAAAACGAGCCGACCGTAACTATCAGTGATTCAGAGTCATCAAGGCCAAGGTTCTAGAACTTGACTTTAGAGACGTCTGTTTTAACGAGCTGTGTTCAGTCCAAGTTTGTTATTCTATACCTGAACTGGGAATTAGTGGCCCATGTTTTAATCCGGCCCCTAGAACGATTTTAGCTTCTATTTTTAAACCGTCTGTAACAACTTTCTGCACTTGTCCTTAATAAAGATGACACGAAATTAATTAAATAATAGATTCAATAGCCTGTATTTGACAGAAAAGTGATATTTTATTTGATATTTAATTTGTATTTCTTTTTTTTTTTCACATCAATGATCGCGTTCCGGCCCACCACTACTTGCCTGGATTCGAATATGGCCCTCAGAGGAAAATATTTGCCCACCCCTGCTCTATACTAAATCATTATACATTAAAATAAAAAGGATTTAAAAAACTAAAATGAACCCCAGCCAGACTGGCCAGTGAACAGCGCCCCTAGCGGTGGTGACAGGACCGTGCTTTGGCGCCCTCTACAGGCGAGAGGCCGCAGAACACGCAAAACGCCCTTAACTTCCAGGAGCCGCAGAAAGAGCCGCGAGCACCGGCGCAAACATGCGGCTCCTCTGCCTCTCTCTGGGCCTCATCGTGCTCACGTCACCGGACACGTCTACGGCCAGCGAGAGCCGCGCGCCGGTCATCGGTAAGAGGCATTTACATGTTAGCTTAGCGTTAGCTCCGCACTGACGTAGTCCCGTAGCTCACGTGCCAGACTCACGAGCGCGTTTTGTGCCAAATCACAGGCGTATTTTGAGTCATATTTGTGTATTACAAACGATTACGAACTGTATTTATGACAACAGAAGCGTCATTTTGCATTTTATGATGAATTATGAATATTATTTTTACATTTATTTTTTTAGATATGAGTGTATAGTTCACTTATTACAGAAAATACGTCACAATTACAAAACCTTGAAATACATAGTACTTAACATTTGAATTGGCATTTTATATCTTACATTTTTTTACTCATAAGAATTGAACAATACAAATCATCTTTTCTACTTATTCATGTGAGTTTGTTTTCATTATCATACAATTGTTGGACACGACAGAGCTCCATGAACCTGGAGAAGGTTTAAGCTTCATCTGCTTCTTTGTTTTGTCAAATTAAGCACTAAATGTACAGGATTAAACTAAACTATCAGTGAAGCAGAATAAAACCAGGACTAAACCAGGACAAAACCAGGACAAAACCAGGACAAAACCAGGACTAAACCAGGACTAAACCAGGTCAAAACCAGGTCTAAACCAGGACAAAAACATGTCTAAACCAGGACAAAAACAGGTCTAAACCAGGACAAAAACAGGTCTAAACCAGGACAAAACCAGGTCTAAACCAGGACAAAAACAGGTCTAAACCAGGACAAAAACAGGTCTAAACCAGGACAAAACCAGGTCTAAACCAGGACTAAACCAGGTCAAAACCAGGTCTAAACCAGGACAAAAACATGTCTAAACCAGGAAAAAACAGGTCTGAACCAGGGCAAAAACAGGTCTAAACCAGGACAAAACCAGGTCTAAACCAGGACAAAACCAGGTCTAAACCAGGACAAAAACAGGTCTAAACCAGGACAAAAACAGGTCTAAACCAGGACAAAACCAGGTCTAAACCAGGAAAAAACAGGTCTAAACCAGGACAAAAACAGGACAAAAACAGATCTAAAGCTAAATTAAACAAAGACTAAACCAGACCCTAACCAGGAATAAACTAGTATGAACTCAGAATTGGGTTTGGAGGGACAATGACAGTGGTGTCCTCGGGCAAGACACTTCACCTTTGCACTCGCGGGTTAATCTACTTTTTGTTTTGTAAAATTAAGCACTAAAACCAGCAAAGAGTCCAAGTGAAATCCCAAGTCCACAACGGAGTTATTTACATTCACAATTATCTTTTAATTAGAGATGAAATTAGTGACTAACTTTTACTTTCTGTGTTTATCTGCTCAGATGATGTAGATGATTTAAGTATTTGTTTTTGTGTTAATTAATACTTTCCATCTGCACAAACCAAGACATACATTCAAAATTCAACATCTTTGTAACGTTTGTAGAGGTCTAAAACAACTAGTCAGCAGGTTTTATGAACAGTAAGCCCTCATCCAGACATTTAATTATATTACAATGTGCTCGTTACAACTGTTTTAAAACTGTTATCGTGATTTAATTGAGGCCCTGATTGCACACGATCATCTCAACGTGTGTGTTTTTTACAGGAATTCTTTCCCAAGAGGTGAGTAAATACGACCCCACGCCCGACGTCGAGTCCTACATCGCGGCTTCGTACGTCAAGTTTGTGGAGTCGGCGGGTGCAAGGGTCGTCCCTGTCATGTGAGAACTGACCCTGACTATATCGAGCGCTCGTAAATGTAAATGCTTTAAACGCTGTAAATGTGCAACTGGTTTCTCCTCGTTCACTCAGGATCAACCAGACTGAAGAGGAATACAGAGCACTGTTCAACTCTATTAATGGGTAAAATGGAATAACTTATCCAACATATCTTATGCTCCTCCCAAAAAGTTACACAGTGTGTTTCCACGTTGCCCCGTCACGTTTCTTCCCTATTACGTTTCTTCCCCGACACGTTTCCCCGACACGTTTCTCTCATTGGGACTTTGCAGATTAAAAAAACATTTTCATTTCGTTTGCTTTAGGCTTCTTCTGCCTGGAGGAGGAGTCAGCCTCACCTCGTCCGGTTATGCCAGAGCTGCCAAGATATTTTATGATTTGGCAATTGAGGTAAAAGTCTTTATTTATTGACACGTTTCTGTTTTATATAATAGGTCGTCCTCACAAACTGCAAAGAATAAAGTGTAGTTTATGCAGTTTTAAGGCTTTGTGTAAACGGCACTGATTAGAAGTGTGTCTCATTCACGTGTTTAAGAGTCAAATTAAGTTTTTCTCGTATCGATAGATCTCGACTTTCAATTTGATTTTCTTTATCAAAAACAAAATGGCGATAAACACAATAAAATGCACGTAAATGTAAAGACTTTTAAACGTTTCACACAAAAACAGCCCAGTTTCTTCCTCCAAAGTCTGAACTCGTCTCCAAACGACACACTTTTACTGCCAGAGGATTCAAACCTTCAATGAAAGCCAAACGCACAGTATTTGTTTTTAAATCAGATGAAATGAGTATAAAGCTGAACATTGCTTTGCGTTGTGTAATTCCAGGCCCACCACCAGGGGGACCACTTCCCCATCTGGGGCACGTGCCTTGGCTTTGAGCAGCTGGCGTATCTGACGGCTCAGGAGCCCGTGTTGGTGAGCACGGACACGAGCAGCGTGTCGCTTCCACTCAACTTCACCGATGGTAACGAGACGACTTTATATTTATGTGTTTATTTCGCTTTTCATACACACAAAGTTCAGTTTTTACACTACGTGCCTCGTAGACGCACAGGGATGTCAAGATTATCAGGTGAACAGGTCACAATTTACCGTATTTTCCGGACTTTAAGTTGCACCTTTTTTCATAGTTTTGGCCGGGGTGCGACTTATACTCCAGAGCGACTTATATGTGACATTTGTTATTTTCACACTGGCAACCACAAGAGGGCGCTCTAAGCGACGCAGAAGAAGAATCTGCACTTCCTCTTCCTCTGGAGTTTGTGGAGTTGTTTTAGAAGTGACACAGAGGAAGAAGAATTCAATGGATTTAGTGATTTGGGGTAAAACTGATGAACCAAGAAATTACAATTGTGACCATTTTAGAAACAAAATCAAGTATTTTTGTTCAATATACAGCCCAAAAAATGCACGTAAATGTAAAGAACTTTTTTTATTTGGCTGTTTTTGTCACATTTAGCTTCATTTTGTCTTTCAGAAAGTAAAAAAGTTGAGGAAAAGTGACACTTCAGACCTCGGGAATGAAAGAGAATTTAAGATTTCACTGTCCCTCAGTCAAGGTCTCAGTAAACGTGAATAATCGTTAAATCGTGATGTTTTTTGCACAATAATCGTAACACTGAAATATGACGGCGTCACGTCCCCAGCGTCTACTTGTCTCAACGACAAAAAAGACAAAATAATCAGTCAAAAGTGCGATTTATCAGATTTCCAAAGCAGTTGTAGTGATATAATGTACTCTGCAACTCAGGCATTTCATATTTCAGTTTTCTGTATAGTGTTTTTGTTTGTTTTTGTCCCAGTCGTGTAAAAAGTGCACTTTAAACTCAATTGTAATTCAACTTTTTTTACCTGCATTTAAACTCTGCTCGCTCTAAATATCAAAATAACTCTATATAATCTAAATAATATTCGCTGTCTGTCTTTTGAGTAATGCAAATGGTACAAATTAAATATAATACACAATCATTTTACCTTTAACTAGGTTTTTGAAAAGGGCAAATGACGTTTTTACTGTGAGAACGTAATACATAGTGATATTTTTAGTGATGTTTGTTACCGTATTTTCCGGAGTATAAGTCGCACCAGCCAAAAAATGCATAACAGAGAAGAAAAAAACATAAGTTGCACTGGAGTATGAAATACAGTTGCAAGTGTGAAAATAACATAATATCACATATAAGTCACTCCGGAGTATAAGTATATAAGTGTATATATATATAAGTATAAGTCGCACCCCGGCCAAAACTATGAAAAAAGGTGCCACTTATAGTCCGGAAAATACGGTATGTTTTTTGTCCTTTTGCAGAAGCCAGAGGGAGTCGGATGTTCAAGGATTTCCCGGCTGATCTGATGAAGGCGCTGGAAACGGAGAACCTGACAGAGAACTCACACCGGTGGAGTGTCTCCGTGGAGGTACGTGTGAATATGACGGCATAAAACCACTATATTATGTTATAAAGCTGTTTTAAGGCATAAGTCGCACATTTGTCCTGTGAAAACGTGACTGTCTTTGCTCAGTTGTTCTCTGCGCACTCACAGAAGGACACAGTTTATTTTAGAACTTTAGAAACATGAGATGGGGAAGGCGTTTAGCGACGTGTTATCCCTGTAGGGGGCAGCAGAGGGCCATCAGAACTGGTTAGATTTGTTTGTTTTAGTGTCAGTTTTTGTGATTTGTCATCAAAAACAATGGTGCAAAATATATATCATGTTAACAAATAAATGACTATTAGTCCTACGTGCTTCATTTAAGAAAGTGACAGTTTAAATGTCTTTTTTGTAATGCAAACGCATCACTTTGTGCAGACTTACAACGGCAACAAAAACCTGAAGGAGTTTTACAAAGTTCTCTCGACAAACACCGATGGGAAAATAGAGTTTATATCCACGTGGGAAGGTAAGGAATCAATACGGCATAAACAAAATGAACAAAAAGACTGATTTAACGGAGAATTATGCACATTTTTTGCCGTTTTCGAAAACAACCACTGAAGTATATTTATTATTATTTTTGTTTTATTTATCACAATTTTGATACTGAAAATTCACAGATTTTGACAAATATTTCTACAATTGTAGTTTTGTTTCATCTTTACCTTCAGTCACCATGACAACTGCATCATATCTTACCTATTTTCCGACTCACATGAAACAAAAACACGTCTTTTTATATCGTAGAATGACATTTTCGAGAAAATCGTAGTGTATTTGATCATTATCGTGCACTAATGATCATTAACCTGTTCATATCTACCGTATTTTCGGCACTATAAGGCGCACTTAAAATCCAGTGCGCTTTATAATGTGGAAAATACGGTACTCATTTTTGGTGAAAATTCTACTTTGTCCCGTATTTTCCGCACTATAAGGCGCACTTTAAATCCAGTGCGCCTTATAATCCGGTGTCCCTTATAGTGTGGAAAATACGGTACTCATTTTTGGTGTAAATTCTACTTTTGGAGGTACTTTTGAAGGTTTCGTGTCACGGATTCTTTTTATCAATTGTTACCGTATTTTCCGGACTATAAGTCGCACCAGCCAAAAAATGCACAATAGAGAAGAAAAAAACATATAAGTCGCACTGGAGTATGAAATGCGGTTGCAATTGAGAAAATAACAAATAACATCACATAAGTCGCTCCGGAGTATATAAGTATAAGTCGCACTCCGGCCAAAACTATGAAAAAAGGTGCGACTTATAGTCCAGAAAATACGGTATGTACTTTTATAGATGAGCATGTACTATTTTTTAATTCCCAGCGTACAATTACCCAATCTATGGCGTCCAGTGGCACCCGGAGAAGAACGCGTACGAGTGGACCAAGCCGCACTACGCACACTCGTCCACCGCCGCCAAAGTCACGTTTTACTTCGCAAACTTCTTTGTCGATGAAGGTTTCGTGCCACGGATTCTTTTTATCAATTAAGCGGCGCTCGTTTTGCCGTCGGCTCGAATTACGTGTTTCTCTCGTCTTTGCAGCGCGGAGAAACTCGCACTCGTTTGAAAGCGAAAAAGCGGCGAGGAAATGTCTGATCTACCGGCACATTCCCACCTGCACCGGCGACAGAGGGATGTTCGAACAGATGTACTACTTTTGACCATGTAGCGTTTGGTTTTATTCACATTCTCTCTCAACGTTTCCTGTATCGGGACAGTGTGAATAAAGTTTTTGATGCTCAATTCTTCAGGTCTGATTAAATGTGGTAAAGTTCATTAACAAAAACTCAACTGCACTTTTTTTGGGGGGGAAATTTCTTTTTGAAGCAGTAAAATTTTGAGTATTTAACTTTGGATACGTCAATACCAAACAGAAGGTATCTGAAAGAAATATTACTCAAATATGAATTGTTAAGTTTTGAATAATCTAGTTTTGTATAATTACTCAGGCATTGTAAATATATTTTTAAATGTAATAAAAATATTGTAAACTTTTTTGATGTGATATTTCCAAGAAAAATGCTTTGATTTAAATTTACCATTTGGTCAGTCACAATTGTAAAATCTTAATTTTTCACAAATACATTTTAGCAGTGTTTATTCCCAAAGATCACAATGTAGAATAACACTGAAAATTACCAAAAATATTTAGTCATTGTGGTATTGGAAATTATCGATTATTTTTACATTTAGTATTTTCACAGCACCACAAGGATAAGGGCATGTATTCACCAAAAAAATATTGGTCATTAGCACAGGTCAGTTTACTAGGTGAACAGAGTTGGCAACACATTTTATAAAACTTAAAATAATGTCTTTTATTACAATATTATTTATCAATGCTTCAAAGTGAAAAAAAAAAACATTAGATACATTGTCATCCCTAAAATTTCAACCAATTTACAAAACTCAGAAGTTTAGTAAAATAAATTAGAGTTAAGGGGCACCAACCGTTTTTCCCAGACAATATTTATATAGACATTAGCAAACATCTTTTAACATGTTACTTTCTCGTACAGTCGGAGCGAACCTTAAAAGCCGTCTTGCTGTTCGGCACGACGGCTCAACGCGTGTGTTGCCTTGGCAGCAGGTACATTGGCACTTTGACCTGCCTGGGAAAACTTCACATTTCATTACTGACTTTTAGCTCAATTAAAAACTGGGCATCCACTTCCCTTGGTGCCAAGACCATTCAAGCTTGGGCAGCAGCTTTTGTTGTAACAGGTTCTTTTGTAGCACTGGCCTTGCTGTTGCCGAATGGTTGAAGTTTCGTGGAGGATATTTCTGCTGCAGAGGACGGAAATTGTATCTGGTATGGTAACGCACTGTGTGATGCGGCGCGAAGCGTATATACTTAGGAAAGTCAGAAACGCGCTCGTCTTGGTAGGTCTCTGGTCCCCCCTTTACGCTTTGATACTTGAAGCTATGCTCTCGTTTTGGCTTCACCGGTTCCTCCGGCGACACGTTGGGTTTGTACAATTGCAGAGCTGGATATTGGACTACGTAACCAGGAACATGTTGCTGCTTGTTTAGATACCAGGGACTCGGCACTTTGACCCAGTACGGAGCCAAACGTCCGGAATCCCACGACGGCAGCTGGGCCGGTTTGATTTGGGGCGTTTGGGGGACTCTCCGTGGCTCGTACGCAGGGTCAACGGGCGGTAGGACTGGTGGAGGTGGTTTCTGCAGGCCAAACACCCACCGCGTCGGGTTATGGAGAACTGGCTTGGGCACGATGATCGGTCGCCTCACCTGCGGCGAAAAAACGGAATACGTTTAAACTGGCAAGCGGCGGTCACGGTTTTCTAGAATGTAACTGCAAGCTAAAAGGCGTGAGATCAGAGTTGAAAGACAAACGGTCGCATCTTTTGCCGTACTTGCCTGCTCTACCATCGCCCCGGGTTTCTGAACATTGTGTGGGTCGGCAAATGCAACAGGACCTGCTAATAAAGTTACAAAAAAGGACTTAAGTTATATAGCATTAATGGGCCGATCACAGCCGTTTCTAGACTTACCATTTGCCCAATGCGCCACTATAATCATCAAACAGAACATCAATCTAGATAAAAAGGAGAAAAGATTCATTAAAACATATGCAAGTCATTAAAATGCATGTAAAAGTCATTCAAATATGTAAAAGTCAAACAAACTTAAAAAAGGGTTATGAATGAATATACATAGTACATCAACTGCTACAAAAAAGCTGAAGTCAAATTTAGGTATAAAAAGGGTTACATTGCTGCACTTTTGTGATTATTTGACTGACTTATCATTTGTCTGCTAATTTAACCTAAACTAACACATTTTAAAAGACACGTTTTGACACATTTCTCTTGGATTGACAAAATATCGTCCACATATAGTCATCAGGATACTCCTTTTCATTTCAGTCCCGTTTCCAAAGTCAAACTACGACTCATTGAACCTCAACTACACAGGCAAATACACCAAGTACTACAATTTCATTTAAAATTCCAGGTAGGCCCAGGTTGGACTCACCTCACAACCAGCCCCATCGTGCACGGTTCACGTTCTGTCCGACTGCCAAAGGTTAAACACAAGAGGCGATGAAGCTGCAGACCTCGTTCTTCCACCAGGCCATGAAAATCAGCCGTCTCAGGTGTGCAGAACAGGTGAGGCTGATTACGCCTTCTTCATCTTTAGCACCTGGACACGCCCATGACCTGCCGCCGCCACCTGCTGTTGACTCGCCGCATGTGTGCCAGTGTACAGATGAAGCGTTAGCAATTCAAATGGAATAAAGCATCTAGAGTTTATAATAAATTGAATGTAGATATGGTTTAATTGATTTTACAGGCAGTAAAAAAGTATTGCTTGTGGTCATTTGCATTCACCAAGGCTGCATTTGTCCCCTTGGTCGTACTTTACATGCCAAATGATAAACTAATATAAGCTTAAATCATCATGTTTACAACAAGATTTTTTAAGTTAGCAAATCAAGTGTTCAACAAGTAACAAAATTCTGGTGAATTCTGTTAATTCTGTTTTATTAAAATCCATTGTTTTAATATCATAATCTACTGTACAAAAGTTCGGTAAATACATGCGTAAACATAGATCTAGATGTTAACCCCAGTTATGATGTAGGCTTGTGTTTGTTGTATTCATATATTTTTTACGGTTATGTAGGCTTGTGTTTGTTGTATTTATATAATTTTTACAGTTTTGTATTTTTGTGTTGTGTTTATTTTATTTTAGAGTTATGTAGGTTTGTGTTGTGTTGTATTTATTTGTATTTTTTACAGATGTGTAGGCTTGTGTTGTGTTTATTTTATTTTTACAGTTATGTAGGCTTGTGTTGTGTTAATTTTATTTTTACAGTTATATAGGTGTAATGGCAGAAAATGGGTCATGTCATGTCATTCTAATGTTGTTTTAGGCCATGACATGTCACGGAATTAATATCTTTGTTGTTCTCCTGTGTGCAGATGGGATAAGAATATGAGGTCCTGATTATACTGAATATCTACTGTCCGGCGCCTCTTAATCATCAATTAATGCGTCAGGACCGGATTCAGTGTGGAAATGGTCTTAGATTAAACCTCTGAAGAGAGAGCTGGAACCGTCACAAACGTGATAGTCTGGTCTATCTCTTTTTGAGCTGATTTGGGTTGTGATTATGTTATGTTTGTTACCACCTATAAAAGGTGTACTTTGTAACTTGTAAAGTTAGGTAGGGACAGAACGAACTTGTCTTAGGGAAAGTGAGGGTGTTTATCCACTGTGCACGTGAATAAACTTCCACCTTTTGAGAGAGACCGAGAGACTCTGTTTCTGCTTCAAGTTATTGCCTGGTTACTCTTTACTTGATCATTGTTTACAGGAAACTGCCGTAACATAGGCTTGTGTTGTGTTTATTTTTTACAGTTATGTAGGCTTGTGTTGTGTTTATTTTATTTTTACAGTTATGTAGGCTTTTGAGGTGCTTATTTTATTTTATTTTTACAGTTATGTAGGCTTTTGTTGTGCTTATTTTATTTTTTACAGTTGTGTAGGCTTGTGTTGTATTTATTTTATTTTTACAGTTTTGTAGGCTTGTGTTATATTTATTTTATTTTTACAGTCATGTAGGCTTGTGTTATGTTTATTTTATTTTTACAGTCATGTAGGCTTGTGTTATGTTTATTTTATTTTTACAGTCATGTAGGCTTGTGTTATGTTTATTTTATTTTTACAGTCATGTAGGCTTGTCCATCCATCCATCCATCAATCCATCTTCTGCCGCTTTATCCGGGGCCTGGTCGCGGGGGCAGCAGTCTGAGCAGGGACTCCCAGACTTCCCTCTCCCCAGACACTTCCTCTAACTCCTCCGGGGGGATCCCGAGGCGTTCCCAGGCCAGCCGAGAGACATAGTCTCTCTAGCGTGTCCTGGGTCTTCCCCGGGGCCTCTTCCCGGTGGGACATGCCTGAAACACCTCCCGAGGGAGGCGCCCAGGAGGCATCCGGAACAGATGCCCGAGCCACCTCAGCTGGCTCCTCTCGACGTGGAGGAGCAGCGGCTCTACTCCGAGCTCCCCCCGTGTGGCCGAGCTCCTCACCTTATCTCTAAGGGAGCGCCCAGCCACACGGCGGAGGAAACTCATTTCGACCGCTTGTATCCGCGATCTTGTTCTTTCGGTCACTACCCAAAGCTCATGACCATAGGTGAGGGTAGGAACGTAGACCGACCGGTAAATAGAGAGCTTTGCCTTTCGGCTCAGCTCCCTCTTTACCACAACGGTCCGATGCAGCGACTGCATCACTGCAGCCGATGCACCGATCCAACTGTCAATCTCACGCTCCATCCTTCCCTCACTCGTGAACAAGACCCCGAGATACTTGAACTCCTCCACTTAGGGCAAGGACACCCCACCCACCTGGAGAGGGCAAGCCACCTTTTTCCGGTCGAGAACCATGGCCTCGGATTTGGAGGTGCTGATTCTCATCCCAGCCGCTTCACACTCAGCTGCAAACCGTCCCAGTGCATGTTGCAGGTCCGGGTTTGATGGAGCCATCAGGACAACATCGTCTGCAAACAGCAGAGATGAGATCCTGTGGTCCCCAAACCGGACACCCTCCGACCCCTGACTGCGCCTAGAAATTCTGTCCATAAAAACAATGAACAGAACCGGTGACAAAGGGCAGCCCTGGCGGAGTCCATCATGCACTGGGAACAGGTCTGACTTACTGCCGGCAATGCGAACACAGCTCCTGCTCCGGTCATACAGGGACCGGACAGCCCTGAGCAAAGGGCCCCGGACCCCGTACTCCCGGAGCACCCCCCAAAGGACACCCTGAGGGACACGGTCAAAAGCCTTCTCCAGATCCACAAAGCACATGTGGACTGGTTGGGCAAACTCCCATGAACCCTCGAGCACCCGATGGAGGGTATAGAGTTGGTCCAGTGTTCCACGACCGGGACGAAAACCACTCTGCTCCTCCTGAATCCGAGGTTCGACTATCGGTCGGATTCTCATCTCCAGTACCTTGGAATAGACCTTACCCGGGAGGCTGAGGAGTGTGATCCCTCTGTAGTTGGAACACACCCTCCGGTCCCCCTTCTTGAACAGAGGGACCACCACCCCGGTCTGCCAGTCCAGAGGCACGGTCCCCGAACGCCACGCGATGTTGCAGAGACGTGTCAACCAAGACAGTCCTACAACATCCAGATACTTTAGGTACTCAGGGCGGATCTCATCCACCCCCAGAGCCCTGCCACCGAGGAGTTTGCGAACAACCTCAGTGACTTCAGCTTGGGTGATGGATGAGCCAGCCTCCGAGTCCCCGGTCTCTACTTCATCTTCGGAAGACGTGACTGAGGGATTAAGGAGATCCTCAAAGTATTCCTTCCACCGTCCGACGACATCCCCAGTCGAGGTCAGCAGGCCTCCACCCGCACCGTAAACGGTGTTGGTGAGACACTGCTTCCCCCTCCTGAGGTGCCGGACGGTTTGCCAGAATTTCTTTGGTGCCAACCGATAGTCCTCCTCCATGGCCTCCCCGAATTCCTCCCAGGCCCGGGTTTTTGCCTCTGCGACAGCACGAGCCGCGGCTCGCTTGGCCTGCCGATACCCGTCGATGACCTCCGGAGACCTACAAGCCAGAGTGGCCTGATAGGCCTCCTTCTTCAGTCTGACGGCATCCCTTACTTCCGGTGTCCATCACCGGGTTCGGGGGTTGCCGCCACGACAGGCACCGGAGACCTTGCGACCACAACTCCGAGCAGCCGCAACAACAATGGAGGCGGAGAACATGGTCCACTCGGACTCAATGTCCCCAACCTCCCCCGGGACATGGGAGAAGCTCTTCCGGAGGTGCGAGTTGAATACCCTACTGACAGAGGGCTCCACTAGACGTTCCCAACAGACCCTCACAATGCGCTTGGGTCTGCCAAGTCTGTCCGGCTTCCTCCTCCGCCATCGGATCCAACTCACCACCAGGTGGTGATCGGTTGACAACTCTGCCCCTCTCTTCACCCGAGTGTCCAAGACACGCGGCCGGAGGTCTGATGACACGACAACAAAGTCGATCATTGACCTCCGGCCTAGGGTGTCCTGGTGCCATGTGCACTGATGGACACCCTTGTGCTTGAACATGGTGTTCGTTATGGACAATCCGTGGCTAGCACAGAAGTCCAATAACTGAACACCGCTCGGGTTCAGATCGGGGAAGCCGTTCTTCCCGATCACCCCTCTCCAGGTGTCACTGTCATTGCCCACGTGGGCGTTGAAGTCCCCCTGTAGAACAACGGAGTCCCCGGTCGGTGCACTGTCCAGTACCCCTCCCAAGGACTCCAAGAAGGCCGGGTACTCTGCACTGCTGTTCGGCCCGTAGGCCGCCACAACAGTGAGAGACCTGTCCCCCACCCGAAGGCGGAGGGACGCGACCCTCTCGTTCACCGGGGTAAACTCCAACACGTGGCGGCTGAGCTGAGGGGCTATCAGCAAGCCCACACCAGCCCGCCGCCTCTCCCCGCGGGCAACACCAGAGAAGTGGAGCGTCCAGCCCCTCTCGAGGAGATGGGTTCCAGAGCCCAAACTGTGCGTGGAGGTGAGGCCGACTATATCTAGTCGGTATCGCTCAACCTCCCGCACAAGCTCAGGCTCTTTCCCCCCCAGCGAGGTGACATTCCATGTCCCCAGAGTTAGTCTCTGTGTCTGGAGATCTGGTCGCCGAGGCCCCTGCCGTCGACTGCCGCCCAGATCTCTCTGCACCGGCCCCTTATGGATCCTCCTGCGGGTGGTGGGCCCACGGGAGGGCGGCCCCACGTCGCTCTTTCGGGCTGTGCCCAGCCGGGCCCCGTGGGGTAAGACCCGGCCACCAGGCGCTCGCCATGGAGCACCCATCCCAGGCCTGGCTCCAGGATGGGGCCCCGGTGACGCCGATCCGGGCGACGTAAACTGCCTTGTTCGTGTTGTCATCATAGAGGGCTTCTGAACCGATCTTTGTCTGACCGTCACCTAGGACCTGTTTGCCTTGGGAGACCCTACCAGGGGCATGAAGCCCCCGACAACATAGCTCCCGGGATCATTCGGGCACTCAAACCCCTCCACCACGTTAAGGTGTCGGTTCAAGGAGAGGATGTAGGCTTGTGTTTATGTTTATTTGATTTCTACAGTCATGTAGACTTGTGTTATGTTTATTTTATTTTTATAGTCATGTAGGCTTGTGTTATGTTTATTTTATTTTTACAGTCATGTAGGCTTGTGTTATGTTTATTTTATTTTGACAGTCATGTAGGCTTGTGTTATGTTTATTTTATTTTGACAGTCATGTAGGCTTGTGTTATGTTTATTTTATTTTTACAATCATGTAGGCTTGTGTTATGTTTATTTTGACAGTTGTGTAGGCTTGTGTTATGTTTATTTTATTTTGACAGTTGTGTAGGCTTGTGTTATGTTTATTTTATTTTGACAGTTGTGTAGGCTTGTGTTGTGTTAATTTTATTTTTACAGTTATGTAGGCTTGTGTTGTGTTTATTTTTTACAGTTATGTAGGCTTGTGTTATGTTTATTTTATTTTGACAGTCATGTAGGCTTGTGTTATGTTTTATTTTATTTTTACAGTCATGTAGGCTTGTGTTATGTTTATTTTATTTTGACAGTTGTGTAGGCTTGTGTTATGTTTATTTTATTTTGACAGTTGTGTAGGCTTGTGTTGTGTTAATTTTATTTTTACAGTTATGTAGGCTTGTGTTGTGTTTATTTTTTACAGTTATGTAGGCTTGTGTTATGTTTATTTTATTTTGACAGTCATGTAGGCTTGTGTTATGTTTTATTTTATTTTGACAGTTGTGTAGGCTTGTGTTATGTTTATTTTATTTTGACAGTTGTGTAGGCTTGTGTCGTGTTCATTTCAGGCAGACGCACAATTATACGCGTGTAATAAACTCCCTTCCGGGCGGCGCACCTGACGCACACGCGTGACTCTCACGGGACAGGTGCAGGAGCAGAGTCCACCCCGCGCGTGTCTGGGCCCCGGGACACCGCACTCCCGCCGCAGACCGGGACCGGGAGGAGGCACGTGGTGTGAATAACGTGATCCAGACGAGTTCACGTCGCGTCATAGAACCAGACGTTCTTCACTCGGTTTGATATTGATCTGTGAGAAAGACTTCCGGTTGTGTAAATGGAGAACACCGGCGCCACGGGTGAGAGATTCTTATTATAATGTATGTTGTGACGTAAGCACGGCTGGTTAGCTCAGTTGGTTAGAGCGTGGTGCTAATAACGCCAAGGTCGCGGGTTCGATCCCCGTACTGGCCACGACTTTTCCTTCTTTTGCCTGGTTAGTTGCGCTTAAATTCACTTAACTTTCGTGAAATCGTGAAAAATACTAGAATTAAAAGTATCTGAGATTTAATTTGTATACGACAGATTCTCCTGTTTTTTCTTATTCTGACATAGTTTGGCAGAATAGCACGTGTGGTAAATGTTTATCATAGTTTCACTTCTGTTAAGTTGCATTTTGTGAAGACGTTTTGAAAAATAAAGAGTAAATAAATGATAGGAAGTAGAGTTGATTTCTAAAACGGAATCCCTCTGTGATGTCATCAATGTGCGACGTGCCATTGCAAACTCAGAGACAGTTTATGCTTGACTGACACACAGTTTAAACGATCGTTCAACAAATTAAATGTGTTTTATGGTATTATTGTGCGTCAAATCATAACTGTTAACTGTCAATTATATGGATTTTGGCTCTTGTTTACAGTCTGGTTGCTAGGTAACAGCTGTGGAATTACCTCTACCTGTCATATCTGCTGCTCATGTCCAAACAGGAAGTAGAATTATAAACTTTACTAAAATGGTCAAACTGGGGCCAAATAGGGAAAATGTTTAAAGCAAAATCTGAAACATAATTGTGTTCACTGCGTTTTAGTGAAAAGTGTCGTCCAAAGTATCAATTTAACATAATTTTAAACCAGCAAAAACAACAAAAGACATTAGCTCAATTTTCACCAACGACATGTATTTACTCAATTATTATGGGAATATTATTGCTCTATTGCCCTACTTTTAATGTACTTTTGCCAATCTGAACTTCTGTTGACAGTTTGTATTATTATTTATGGCTCACGCATCGATTTTGAGACTGTGTGTGCTGGGGGCGGGGACAGGGGGGACGACAGGCGGGACGACAGGCGGGACGACAGGCGGGACAGGGGGGCAGTGGTCGCGGGACGGCGGCAGCGTCAGGCGCTCTCCCCTGGACCTCATCATGAACCAGATCCGGCGGAAGCGCTCGGACCGCAGGCCCCTGGGGCGGCTCCTGTCCTGGGCCTCGGACCGCTCCGTGAGCCGAGAGGACGAGGGCGACAGGAAGGCCCCGAGTCCAGGTGAGCTCCATGTCTGGTGATGTGCTGTCGCCGCGGCAACCCTGGGCTTAAACCTGAGGGGAAATGTATTCAAATGTATTCTAAAGTCAACTGCAAAGAACAATAAGTGGAAAAAAGAAACCATTATTGTAAAATATATCAAATCTGATCCATACTGAACATTCTCTATGAACATTCTCTATGTACTGTACATTCTCTATATACTGAACAACAGTCTTTATTCTTATTATGTTGGGTTTCCATAGGAACAGTATTTTGAGCGACTTAAAGTCCCTTGTGCGTCTTTAGTCACCTTTAAATCTGGTCTTTAACTCTGGTCTTTAATTCTGGTCTTTAACTCTGGTCTTTAACTCTGGTCTTTAACTCTGGTCTTTAAATCTGGTCTTTAACTCTGGTCTTTAACTCTGGTCTTTAAATCTGGTCTTTAACTCTGGTCTTTAATTCTGGTCTTTAACTCTGGTCTTTAATTCTGGTCTTTAACTCTGGTCTTTAACTCTGGTCTTTAAATCTGGTCTTTAAATCTGGTCTTTAATTCTGGTCTTTAACTCTGGTCTTTAATTCTGGTCTTTAACTCTGGTCTTTAACTCTGGTCTTTAACTCTGGTCTTTAAATCTGGTCTTTAACTCTGGTCTTTAACTCTGGTCTTTAAATCTGGTCTTTAACTCTGGTCTTTAACTCTGGTCTTTAACTCTGGTCTTTAACTCTGGTCTTTAACTCTGGTCTTTAACTCTGGTCTTTAAATCTGGTCTTTAACTCTGGTCTTTAAATCTGGTCTTTAACTCTGGTCTTTAACTCTGGTCTTTAATTCTGGTCTTTAACTCTGGTCTTTAACTCTGGTCTTTAACTCTGGTCTTTAAATCTGGTCTTTAAATCTGGTCTTTAACTCTGGTCTTTAATTCTGGTCTTTAACTCTGGTCTTTAATTCTGGTCTTTAACTCTGGTCTTTAACTCTGGTCTTTAAATCTGGTCTTTAAATCTGGTCTTTAACTCTGGTCTTTAACTCTGGTCTTTAATTCTGGTCTTTAACTCTGGTCTTTAAATCTGGTCTTTAACTCTGGTCTTTAACTCTGGTCTTTAACTCTGGTCTTTAACTCTGGTCTTTAATTCTGGTCTTTAACTCTGGTCTTTAACTCTGGTCTTTAACTCTGGTCTTTAATTCTGGTCTTTAACTCTGGTCTTTAACTCTGGTCTTTAAATCTGGTCTTTAAATCTGGTCTTTAACTCTGGTCTTTAACTCTGGTCTTTAATTCTGGTCTTTAACTCTGGTCTTTAAATCTGGTCTTTAACTCTGGTCTTTAACTCTGGTCTTTAACTCTGGTCTTTAACTCTGGTCTTTAACTCTGGTCTTTAAATCTGGTCTTTAACTCTGGTCTTTAATTCTGGTCTTTAACTCTGGTCTTTAATTCTGGTCTTTAACTCTGGTCTTTAACTCTGGTCTTTAATTCTGGTCTTTAACTCTGGTCTTTAACTCTGGTCTTTAACTCTGGTCTTTAAATCTGGTCTTTAACTCTGGTCTTTAACTCTGGTCTTTAACTCTGGTCTTTAATTCTGGTCTTTAACTCTGGTCTTTAAATCTGGTCTTTAACTCTGGTCTTTAACTCTGGTCTTTAACTCTGGTCTTTAACTCTGGTCTTTAACTCTGGTCTTTAATTCTGGTCTTTAACTCTGGTCTTTAACTCTGGTCTTTAACTCTGGTCTTTAAATCTGGTCTTTAACTCTGGTCTTTAACTCTGGTCTTTAACTCTGGTCTTTAATTCTGGTCTTTAACTCTGGTCTTTAACTCTGGTCTTTAACTCTGGTCTTTAAATCTGGTCTTTAACTCTGTTGTCTGCTCCAGAGGCGGGGGGCGGCGGCGAGCTCGACCTCGGGTGGGGTCGAGTTCGCTCTTTTCTCCATAAACTGGGATCGGAAACGGCGAACGGGAAGATCAACCTGTGTCACTGCGACCTGACCGCCACTGACCTCCTGGAACTCGGTAACAACATGTTTGACTTACTAAAATAAAGAAAGAAACGGTTTAGCTGAAGGTCATTTCTTAATAGAGACTAAAACGGGCGTAAGCGTCGACTAAACGTGCCTAAAATAAGGTTCTAAACCACAGGCACGCTGCTGCGCTACGTCCCGCTGCTGGAGGACTTGAATTTGTCCTGGAACGATCTGATTGGTGGAAGCCTCGGCGCGGTCACCTCCCACTTCGACCACGTGAACCGTCTGTCGGCGCTCAAGCTCAGCGGCTGCAGGCTCCGCCCCCAGGACGTCGACGCGCTGGGTAAGACGGCCCCCGGAGGAAAGGCTCCGACGCGAGGGCCGTGTTTAGTGTTGGTTTAGATCTGATTTAGTCGCGCTTCCTGATTGGTCCACGGGAAGAAAAGAGTAAATAAATAAACAAACATTTAATTTAAAGGTGCTGCAATTATTAGTTTTGTATTATTTATTTATTCATTTTCCAGACTCAGAGTCCGTAAAAAAACACATATTATACAGGCAAAAATAATACAAACAAATTTCATGTTCATTTTTGCCTGTTTTGTTGCTGTTTTTAAGTTTGCAAACTCTAAAAAGGTAAAAGATTCATAATAGTTTAGAGCGTTTAAAGGATATTTTACTTTATTTGTGTTTAATAGATTAGGCTCCTGATGTTAAGGCTTTACTGGACAAATACTTTTCATTTTGTCTACAGATATATTACACACTTAATCAGAAATTTTGCACGTTTTCAAGATAAAATGCAATTTTGAGGTTCAAATCAAAAAAGCAAAAAAAAATTCTAACCTAAAAATTCAAAAAAGTTGCTTTGTTGCTTTTTGTTTTTTAAATCAATATTGGGAAAAAAATCAAGATATTAAGATCCTTAATATCCTTAATATATCAGATCAATTTAGATCTGATGTCAGTTTATCATAGAACATGTTTTGTGGTTTAATTAATTTATACTCCAGGTATTTTCTTTTTTCTCTCTATTTACAATTACAAAACAGTAAGAATAGTGAGAAGAAAAACAACAACAACAACAACAACAACAACAGACATAAGACACTGAACTTTATCAAATCTATCCACTCATGATTTTTAAACACTGAACAAATACCGTCTTCTCCATGTGTCCTTTGTAGTACTTCCACACACTATTTCTACACGTATTCTTTCAAACGAGGCTAAACGTCCGTCTGTGGTTTCCAGGCAACGCTCTGAGCTGCCTGCCATCACTCCATGTCCTGGATCTGTCCTGGAACGCGGCGCTAGGCGGCGGCGGGCTCCGGGGCCTCGTGGGGAAACTGCAGCCGTCTCTGACACAGCTTCACCTAGTGTCCTGTGAGCTCACTGCAGCCGATGGCGCGTCACTGGGTTTGTGAAAAATACCGACACTCGCCACGTTTGAGGAGATATTCAGCCCGATACAAGATGTGTTCATGACTTACTAATGTCCAAGTACATTTCCCTCAAGCATCAATCATGTTTTATCTGATTTAGGCCTGTGTTTGTTTCCACTGAGCTCTGGTTTTGTCTCATAAACTGTTAAGATCTTCAGAAGATTTTAATATGATGTGACATGATAAATGCGGTGTTGAAATGATCGCCATTTACTGGAGCTTGAATGCAGGAGCTTTTATAATACCGTATTTTCCGGACTATAAGTTGCATAGTTTTTGCCGGGGTGCGACTTATTCTTATATTTATACTTATATACTTATACTTCAGAGCGACTTATATGTGATATTATTTGTTATTTTCACATTTGCAACCGCATTTCATACTCCAGTGCCACTTATATGTTTTTTTCTTCTCTATTATGCATTTTTTGGCTGGTGCGACTTATACTCCAGTGCGACTTTTATAGTCCAGAAAATACGGTACATGTTTTGTTCATGGATTAAAAAATATATTTGTCTGACTTTCCGATAATAAAATCTAATATACACACCGTTAGAAAATATGAGTTTATATTATTAAGTAGCTGGAAGAGACAAAATATGAATAAAAAACATTATTAGTGATTTAGCATGTCTAATTAGCACATTTAGCATTGGTACGGTTCCTGACAGAGAACTTTAGTGTAAGTTTGGCCCTTTATTATCGACCAAAACAAGAACCAAAATAGACCAGAAACGCAGCAATTTATGCAACTTTCCCCTCAAAATTCACACATTTTAGGCTCTTATTGTCTTATTCTTCCACACACGGCACGTTTTAGGACATGTCGTGTTTTAGGTGCTTCATTCGTCCCTTACACCACGTCCCGTCTGCTCTGTCTCAGGTGGGACGCTGTCTTCGCTGCCTGGCCTGTCTGTGCTGGACCTTTCGTGTAACCCGCACCTCATGGACGGACTCGGGGAACTGTCCTCCGCGCTGTCCCACACGACTTCACTCGGAGCGCTGAGACTTCAGGGAGTGGGACTGACACTCGGCGGCCTGAACGCTCTGGGTGAGACATCTGAAACCAAGTGGACACGAGTGATGCGTCTTCTCTGCGGTACAGGCCGAGTTTGTTAGCGCGAGGGTCAAATGGGCAAGGAAAGGAGGAAAAACCATTAAAAATGAGGAAAAAACATTAAAAATGAGGAAAAACCATTAAAAAAGAATAGCACATATTTCTTAAACGTTTTATCTGTGTTTGTGCAGAATAACTTCCATATTCTTCAGACACATTCTGTTTTATGGGATTTTTGAACTCCTGAATTTATTAATACCTGATTAGTGTCAGTTAAATTTGTTGTTTCTGGACTCTTATTTCGTCCGGCGTAATGGAAAGAGTAAAGCTAATGCTAATGCTGATGCTATTTTCTTTTTATATATTTTTTACATATTTGAAATATACAAAAAACACACAGAGAAGACTTAAAACGTGACTGTAAATGAAAGCTAAAGCTCGTCCTCGTTGCTTCTGAGCAGGTGAAGCTCTACAGTCGACGCCCTCGCTGCGTCTCCTGGACCTCTCCCGTAACAAAGGCCTGTCGGGACACCTCCCTCTCCTCTGCGCTCACCTGTCTCACCTGTCTCTCCTGGAGACCCTGGACCTCCATCTGAGCGGGCTGACGCGCTCCGACGTGCACGCTCTGGGTACAGTGAGGTTCAGCTGAAGAAACCACTCTATATATATCTAAAAACATCAATCTAATCCTCCTCGTCTCCAGTCCAGGTGCTGCCTTCCCTCATATCGTTAACCGACCTGAACGTGTCGTCCAATCAGGAGGCAGGACACGCCTTGCACGCGCTGATCCCGGCGCTTCCCCTGACGCACATGAAGAGTCTCCCTCTGAACAACTGCGAGCTCAGCGGTGAATCCTACACCGCGCTGGGTGAGAACAGAACACACACTTCATTTTGTCAAACCAAAACTGTCCCACAACTCTTACAGCAAAAGGAGGCGTGTCCAGAAGACGTCCGCGGGACGTCTTCTGGACACGCCTCCTTTTGCTGTAAGAGCTGTAAAATGTGGAACTCGCACTCAAAACAGTCGAGTGCGACTTAATTTATTCTCTCTGGACTTGTTTTTTTTTGCTGCTTTATGTTTTTAATTTTGAAGGATTTTTTTTTAATAAACTTTGTATGCATCGCATCAGCTACAAGCTTTGTTTTGTAACCATGCACGACTGTATCGTCCCCGTCAACATGAAATAAATGAATAGAATAAATTAAATTAAATAGATTAAATAAATACAAAAATAAATTAAATACAAAATAAATTAAATACATTAAGTAAATTAAATGCAGTAAATTAATTAAATTGAACAAAATACAAATAATAAAATAAAATGAATGCAATAGCAGCACATGTATGAACTGCGATATTACTACTGTATTTTCCGGACTATAAGTCGCACCAGCCAAAAATACATAATAGAGAAGAAAAAACTTATATAAGTTGCACTGGAGTATGAAATGCGGTTGGAAGTGTGAAAATAACAAATAATATCACATATAAGTCACTCCGGAGTTTAAGTATAAGTATATAAGTATAAATATAAGTATAAGTCACTCCCCGGCCAAAACTATGAAAAAATAAAGTAGTAGTAGTAAAGTCCGGAAAATAGGGTAAATTCCCTGGTAATGTCACGAGCTTGTCTCCATTGCAATAGTAAAGTGCCGTACGAAACAGGAGATTTGTGGAGAGAAACGGGACAAGAAGAAGAAGAAGAAGAAGAAGAAGAAGAAGAAGAAGAAGAAGAAGAAGAAGAAGAAGAAGAAGAAGAATAAGAAGAAGAAGAAGCAGAAGCAGAAGCAGAAGCAGAAGCAGAAGAAGAAGCAGAAGCAGAAGAAGAAGAAGAAGAAGAAGAAGCAGAAGAAGAAGCAGAAGCAGAAGAAGAAGAAGAAGAAGAAGAAGAAGAAGAAGAAGAAGAAGTGTAGTTGGAGATGTAATCGCTAACTTAGATTCGGGAGCAGGACCACGCCTCAACCTCTTACTTCCCCAGCAACCACACCTCCACTCTTTAACCACGCCTCTTATTACCCAGAAGGCCTATATATGCAAAGGCCAATCCCAGCATCTCTTGTTGTCTCTGCTCTCTCGACCCCACCCTCCCACCCCATGTCTCTATCATCGTCACCTTAACACATAACCATCCATGGAGGGGGGGTTCTGAATCGGCTGGGCTGATTACCCGAGACATAGCCCCCATCCTGAGTCTCTACCCAGCCATCTCATCGATCTCTCTCTCTCATCTCATCTCATCGATCTCTCTCGCTCCCGCTCTCGCTCTCGCTCTATCGCTCTCTCTCTCGATATCGCTTTAGCGCTCTCTCTCTCTCTCTCTCGATCTCTCTCTCGCTCTCTCTCTCGCTCTCGATATCTCTCTCTCTCTCGCTCTCTCGATATCTCTCTCTCTCAATATCTCTCTCTCGCTCTCTCGATATCTCTCTCTCATCTCATCGAGCTCTCTCTCTCTCATCTCATCGAGCTCTCTCATCTCATCGAGCTCTCTCTCTCTCATCTCATCGAGCTCTCTCATCTCATCGAGCTCTCTCTCTCTCTCTCATCTCATCGAGCTCTCATCGATCTCTCATCGACCCATCATGACTTATCAATAAACATTCTTTCGTATTCCATTGTTGTGGCGTGGTCCTTGCTAGTGAAGAAGAAGAAGAAGAAGAAGAAGAAGCAGAAGCAGAAGAAGAAGAGTTTAGAATGGTGAGTACATTTAAACTTCATGTTGTGTCCAGCGCTGGCTGTGCCGTACCTTCACCGCGTGGACGTCTCGTGGTGTAAAGTGGCCGGCGGTCGACTGTCGCTGCTGCTCGACGCTCTTCAGCCTGCAGCGCTTCAGGAGCTGAGACTGAGCAGTTGTGAGCTCACCACCAACGACGCCCGACACCTCGGTGACAGAAAACACACGAAAGCGGTCACACTTTCACACACCCAAAACCTACATATCCTCCACGTATCCGCGTCATACTCTTTTATTTATTTATTAAATATCCAAAGAGAAGATCCTGATCATTTCTGTTAGCATTAGCCTCTTGATGTTGCTATATTACACCAAAAAGTCTGCATACTGAGGACCCTACTCTGTAAATGATAAAATAAACAATATTTTGGAGATTTTGATTACATTTTTGTAGCACATTTGAGCTGTAGAACAATTAACGACTCATTTATGATACTAACTATTGTTGTGTTTCATTCTGCTGTTTTGTTTGCTGCTGCTCTTGTGGCTGGTTTTACTGAAATAATCCCGTTTTAGGTTTATTGCGTCGGTGGCAAGTAGTTTCAATAGTACCGTTTACCAGGAAAGTTTCTGTAACAGTATTTCGCACTTCAAAAAATGTGTTAAAAAAGTATATTAAAGTGAAGGGAGGGAGGGTTGAGCGAACAGATGGAGCAGTAACTGAGGCGTTATAAGGTAAGGTATATAAGGTATAAGAAGGCTTCTGGCAAAAGAGGCGTGGTATATTAACTCCATTTAAGTATGCATACTGTAATACATCTGACATTAGATACCTTTATTCTGTTTGTTCTTCTGTATCTACCTCTGTAGCTACCTGCGTTGCACTAATGAAATTTCCCCATGTGGGACAATAAAGGAATATCTTATCTTATCTTATTCTTTGACTTCACTACATTTGAGTATCTGTAATTCCCACTCCACTAAGGTAGAACGTTTCTTTAAAGAAATGGCCGTGGAGACTTTGAGTTAAAGACCAGGTTTGACATAAAAATATATCACTACAAATGATAGAAACGTGAATTTACAGAGTCGGCCGCTTCTTTTGGACAAAAAGCAGCTTAATTCCAAATTCCAAAACCATTAAAAAAGAGGAATAACCATTAAAAAAGAGGAAGGAAAAAACATAAAAAAGAGGAATAACTATTAATAAAGAGGAAAAAACATAAAAAAAAGAGGAATCCCAGCAGTTTTTTATCTCTTTGCGAACATTACGTGTGCAAAAGCGTGCACAGACTGGTTTTACGGTGTATGAAGTCGCATTAATCTTAAGTTTTCGTCCCGTTCAGCCTCGGCGTGTCGCGGCGGCGTCCTCTCCTCCCTCACAGTTCTGAACCTCTCGTACAACGGCTCGGTCGGGGCCGACGGCTGGTCCGCTCTGCTCGCCGCCGGAGGACTGGGCTCGCTGGAAGAGCTGGACCTCAGCCTGCGACCTTTCACCTCCGCCGGCTGCTCCGACTGGCTGCCCGCCCTGCTCGGAGCGCTGCCTCGTCTGGCGGCGCTGAGGCGGCTCGGGCTGCAGAGGTGGACGACCGGCGACAAAGAGAAGCTGCGGCTGGAGCACGCTCTGAAGAAGAGGAACGTTCTTTTGGAGATGGACGCAGAGGAGGCCAAAGAGATTCAACACGAGGAGTAAAAAACACGAGGAGTATTCATGAAACGTACAGATACTGCTGTTGTATTGTTGTACTGCGACTAAAAACAAGCTCTTACGAGATGAGTTTAACCGTTTGACTGGCACGATGAAGACAAATCAAAACAAAAGTTGATTGCACATTGTTCTTATTCTTGAGAAAAGATTATTTTTTTGTATTTTCAGTAAAAAGCCATTGAGAAAAAAAGTGTATTGTGTAAATTACTGGTGTAAAGAGGAATAACCATTACAGAAAATGGTTATTCCTCCTTCCTTTTTTTTAAAGGAAAAAACTTTTTTTTTTAAAGGAAAAAACATTAGAAAAAGAGAGAAAACATAAAAAAGGAAGAATAACCATAATAAAGATGAAAAAAGAGGGGAAAAAACATTTAAAAAAGAGGAAAAAACATTCAAAAAAGAGGCAAAAAATTTTAAACAGAGGAATAACCATTAAAAAAGAATAGCAACGTGTTATCTGTGTTCGTGCAGAATTACTTCCATATTCCTCAGACACGTTCTGTTTTATGGGATTTTTGTTCTTATTCTTGAGAAAAGATTATTTTTTGTATTTTCCGTAAAAAGCCATTGAGAAAAAAAGCATATTGTGTAAATTACTGGTGTGAAACTGCAATTGGTGATGAGCAGACGCTGAGGAAGTCTCAACACAGAATATGACTTACCGTGATTTATGTTCTTTCATTACAAATGCACATCATATTAAAGGTTTGTGCAAAAAAAATCAGGCTTGTCAAAAACACAATTTTAAACGGGAACTTGATTTTTTTAATTTCTGATGCAGATTTATGTTCGTTCTCACACAAAGAACTTAATTCCTTTTGGCTCATGTCCGGCGTCGTCGCTGGAGTCGTTCTCGGGTATTTTGCAAAAACGTCTTCTCAAAGTCTGAAAAACTTGCGCGAGGAACACACGTCCGTCCACTTCGTACGCTCTGACGTCCGTGTGGTCACAGTGGAGACGACCTTTGTCCATCAGCGCTCTGAAAGCCTGCCAAAGGGTTGTATATATCTTTAAAAAATGGCAAAACTGCAAAAACGTTACCACACTTTAACGTTTCACATGATTACCGTATTTTCCGGAGTATAAGTCGCATCAGAATACAAGTCGCACCAGCCAAAATGCATAATAGAGAAGACAAAAACATATACAAGTTGCACTGGAGTATGAAATGCAGTTGCAAGCGTGAAAATAACAAATAATATCACATATAAGTCGCTCCAGAGTATAAGTATATGAGTATAAGTATAAGTTGCACCCCGGCTACAACTATGAAAAAAGGTGCGACTTATAGTCCGGAAGATACGGTAAACCAATTTTAATACTCAAAAAATAAACACAAACTGCAGTACTATGTGTGGAAAAGTAAGTGAACCCTGAACTTGACATTATAACTAGTTTGGACAGCAATAACTGACACTGAATGTTTGTGATGCGTCTGTAAGTGTGTTTGGCCCCGCCCCTAAAGTAGTAGAAGTACTGTGTGTATTTGTTACCAGGCAGACCGGGTCTTCGAAGTGGTTCCCCCAGATGTAGATGTGAGTTAACGTGGAGTTCTGATCCAGAGCTTTGGCCAAGGACAATAAACCCGCAGTGCGGATGCTGTTACTGCTCAGAGACAGCCTGGAACACAACGGACGCCATGGTAACGAAGGCAGAATGACTCCAGTGAACCTGAAAATGTTCAGTTCAACCCCAGATACTACTAAATATGGTCAAAACTGCATAAACCACATCATCTTTGGGCTGTAACCTCAAAAATAACCAAAAAAGAAAGTCTGACTGTAAATCTAAACTGTTGAAAATATTCATTTCAAATGGTACAACAGATCAATTGTAATTTTATTCATGTATTTATTCATCAAACTTTATTTAACCAAGTAAAAACCCATTGTGATCAAACTCTGTGTAATTTTATCAGAACTATTAATTTTTGTAATTGTTATTACTATTTTTATTATAATTTTTGATATTATTACTATATTTTGTATTATTTTTAATATTATTTATTATTATTGTTGTTGATATTATTATTTTGTTTTATCATTATGACTATAATATTATTATTGTTGATATTATTATTATTATTATTAATTGGACGGCTGTAATGACTGTAGTGTTTCTGTCATTGTAAAAACATAATAAGCCTCTCACTCTTTCAGGGAACAGTTGGGAGACGCTAAAGCCCCACTCAGATACTCGGCGCCCTCGTCTTCCACCTGATTGGCCGTGAGATCGAGGACCTCCAGGGCGGAGTCCTTCCTCACCAGCGCGTCGACCAATGGCAGCACGTCGTCCCGGGTCACGCGGTTACTGCAGACAAAAGGGGAGGAGATTACAAAATGGATAAAGAAGCTGACTGGGGTGCGACTTATACTCCAGAGCGACTTATATGTGATATTATTCGTTATTTTCACACTGACAACCACAAGAGGGCGCTCTAGGCTCTAAGCGACGCAGAAGAAGAATCTGCTCTTCCTCTTCCTCTGGAGTTTGTGGAGTTGTTTAGAAGTGACACAGAGGAAGAAGAATTCAGTGGATTTAGTGATTTGGGGTAAAACTGATGCTTTGGTAAACTTGTTAGCATGTTCTTTATGCTATAGTTATCTGAATAACTGTTCATATGTTACGTTAACATACCAGACACTTACCACAGTTCTGTCTGTGCCTCATGTAGCTGAAGGAGTTAGCGTTAGCATACGTCATGTAGCTGAAGGTGTTAGCGTTAGCATACGTACACCTATTCACCATGTTCTCTAACCTGTTATTATTTTAAACTGCATTTTAAGATGAAATGTCTGTTCTTGGTCTGGGATTTGATCAAATACATTTCCCTAAAAGACGCGATTTATACTCCAGTGCGACTTATATTCGGGAAAATACGGTATTATTATTATTCATTTTTTTTTCTATAATTTTTTTTTCTAATTGTGCTACCAAAAAAAAGCAGATAATAGCAAGTTAATGTAATGAAAAAAAGTAATTAAATAGCATTTCTGACCCGCGCAGATTGAGGTACTTTAAGCTGTGGTTGAAGAGCAGTGCTTTGCTCAGTCGCTCGATTCCAGAGCTCATTATTCCCATGGCCCCTAAATGCAGCTCCTGGAGGCTCCGGTTCACGGCCAGCATCTGGGAAAAGTGCACCGCCCACTCCTCCTGAGACGGGTGAAAGTCGGGTATTTACACCCAAACGTATCGTCGAGTGCAGGAGAAAAGAGCACGGAGTGTTTTTACCTGATGTCCAAAGAGCAGAGGCCGGCTGATGTCCAGACTGAGCAGCGTCCGGTTGCTTTTCAGAACGATGGCAAAAGCAATGACACTCTGAGTATCCTGAAGAAGAAGAGCACAACATGACACTCTGAGTATCTGAAGAAGAAGAGCACAACATGACACTCTGAGTATCTGAAGAAGAGCACAACATGACACTCTGAGTATCCTGAAGAAGAAGAGCACAACATGACACTCTGAGTATCCTGAAGAAGAAGAGCACAACATGACACTCTGAGTATCCTGAAGAAGAAGAGCACAACATGACACTCTGAGTATCTGAAGAAGAAGAGCACAACATGACACTCTGAGTATCCTGAAGAAGAAGAGCACAACATGACACTCTGAGTATCTGAAGAAGAGCACAACATGACACTCTGAGTATCTGAAGAAGAAGAGCACAACATGACACTCTGAGTATCTGAAGAAGAGCACAACATGACACTCTGAGTATCTGAAGAAGAAGAGCACAACATGACACTCTGAGTATCTGAAGAAGAAGAAGAGCACAACATGACACTCTGAGTATCTGAAGAAGAAGAGCACAACATGACACTCTGAGTATCTGAAAAAGAGCACAACATGACACTCTGAATATCCTGAAGAAGAAGAGCACAACATGACACTCTGAGTATCCTGAAGAAGAAGAGCACAACATGACACTCTGAGTATCTGAAGAAGAGCACAACATGACACTCTGAGTATCTGAAAAAGAGCACAACATGACACTCTGAATATCCTGAAGAAGAAGAGCACAACATGACACTCTGAGTATCTGAAGAAGAGCACAACATGACACTCTGAGTATCTGAAGAAGATGAGCACAACATGACACTCTGAGTATCTGAAGAAGAGCACAACATGACACTCTGAGTATCTGAAGAAGAGCACAACATGACACTCTGAGTATCCTGAAGAAGAAGAGCACAACATGACACTCTGAGTATCTGAAGAAGAGCACAACATGACACTCTGAGTATCCTGAAGAAGAAGAGCACAACATGACACTGAGTATCTGAAGAAGATGAGCACAACATGACACTCTGAGTATCTGAAGAAGAAGAGCACAACATGACACTCTGAATATCTGAAGAAGAAGAGCACAACATGACACTCTGAGTATCTGAAGAAGAGCACAACATGACACTCTGAGTATCTGAAGAAGATGAGCACAACATGACACTGAGTATCTGAAGAAGATGAGCACAACATGACACTCTGAGTATCTGAAGAAGAAGAGCACAACATGACACTGAGTATCTGAAGAAGAGCACAACATGACACTCTGAGTATCCTGAAGAAGAAGAGCACAACATGACACTCTGAGTATCTGAAGAAGAGCACAACATGACACTCTGAGTATCCTGAAGAAGAAGAGCACAACATGACACTCTGAATATCCTGAAGAAGAAGAGCACAACATGACACTCTGAGTATCCTGAAGAAGAGCACAACATGACACTCTGAGTATCCTGAAGAAGAAGAGCACAACATGACACTCTGAGTATCTGAAGAAGAAGAGCACAACATGACACTCTGAGTATCTGAAGAAGAAGAGCACAACATGACACTGAGTATCTGAAGAAGAAGAAGAGCACAACATGACACTCTGAGTATCCTGAAGAAGAAGAGCACAACATGACACTCTGAGTATCCTGAAGAAGAAGAGCACAACATGACACTCTGAGTATCTGAAGAAGAAGAGCACAACATGACACTCTGAATATCTGAAGAAGAGCACAACATGACACTCTGAATATCTGAAGAAGAAGAGCACAACATGACACTCTGAGTATCTGAAGAAGAGCACAACATGACACTCTGAGTATCCTGAAGAAGAAGAGCACAACATGACACTCTGAGTATCTGAAGAAGAGCACAACATGACACTCTGAGTATCCTGAAGAAGAAGAGCACAACATGACACTCTGAGTATCTGAAGAAGAAGAAGAGCACAACATGACACTCTGAGTATCTGAAGAAGAAGAGCACAACATGACACTCTGAGTATCTGAAGAAGAAGAGCACAACATGACACTCTGAGTATCTGAAGAAGAGCACAACATGACACTCTGAATATCTGAAGAAGAAGAGCACAACATGACACTCTGAGTATCTGAAGAAGAGCACAACATGACACTCTGAGTATCTGAAGAAGAGCACAACATGACACTCTGAATATCTGAAGAAGAAGAGCACAACATGACACTCTGAGTATCTGAAGAAGAGCACAACATGACACTCTGAGTATCCTGAAGAAGAAGAGCACAACATGACACTCTGAGTATCTGAAGAAGAGCACAACATGACACTCTGAGTATCCTGAAGAAGAAGAGCACAACATGACACTCTGAGTATCTGAAGAAGAAGAAGAGCACAACATGACACTCTGAGTATCTGAAGAAGAAGAGCACAACATGACACTCTGAATATCTGAAGAAGAAGAGCACAACATGACACTCTGAGTATCCTGAAGAAGAAGAGCACAACATGACACTCTGAGTATCTGAAGAAGAAGAAGAGCACAACATGACACTCTGAGTATCTGAAGAAGAAGAAGAGCACAACATGACACTCTGAGTATCTGAAGAAGAAGAGCACAACATGACACTCTGAGTATCTGAAGAAGAAGAGCACAACATGACACTCTGAGTATCTGAAGAAGAAGAGCACAACATGACACTCTGAGTATCTGAAGAAGAGCACAACATGACACTCTGAGTATCTGAAGAAGAAGAGCACAACATGACACTCTGAGTATCCTGAAGAAGAAGAGCACAACATGACACTCTGAGTATCTGAAGAAGAAGAGCACAACATGACACTCTGAATATCCTGAAGAAGACTGTGTGTGTGTGTGTGTGTGTGTGTGTGTGTGATACTGACCAGGTCACAGTGCTCCAGGCGCAGCTCTTGCAGGGCGTGGTTCACCTGCAGGAGGTCGGCCAAACGCATGGCGCCCACATTCTTCACTTTATTCCCCGACAGAGTGAGCGACAGCAGCGTCGTGTTCGACTGAAATGAACAACACCTTTTAACAGACAGTTCATCTCTAAAACGCTTCATTATCTTGATCTTATCTTGGACCTGCAGGCTCTGGGACAGCAGCTGCGCCCCGCTTTCCCCAATGTCATTGAAGGTGAGATCCAGAGAACGCAAAGAGTTTTCTCCCTGTTGAGTGGGAAAAAACGTGAAATAAAGACTTTTAAAAGGTCATACATGATGCAAATATGTGTCACCTGCAGGAGCTCCGCCAAGTGCTTCACGCCTTTGTCTGTGATGTTGTTGTAGCTCAGATCTAGAGCTGCACAGGAAGTTTATTATTTATTTATTTATTATTATCACGAGTAAATGTAATATTTGCCTCATGTTGCACCTTTCCTCACCTGTCACATCTGTGGTGTTCAGCAGACATTTTGACAGAGCAAGAGCATCTTCATCATCGAGTCTTGGAAAAGGATTTAGTTTGTTGTTTCCACAGAGTTTCCAAACAGATTTCCTGCTTTTTAAAAATGTGCGTTCAGTTTCAGGTGAATCCATTTCATTAAGTATCAGATGCAACAGCGCGGAGGCTCCTGGGAGCATCCGCGGCCCCCACGGGCCCTGGGACAGTCTCCAAAGCCCGCGGGTTCAAAGCGGAAAGGAACCGAAGGCACGCGCGTTCTGTTGTCATACACGAGACACTGCAGTAGATGGCGCCAATGAGACACTTTATGGAGACTGACCGACATAAAACACCAGAGAAGAAGATGATGATGAGCGGTCAGCGCATGGGTCAGCGCGATAATAGTAAAGGGAGAGGGGGGAGATAAAGAGGAGGATAGTAAGAGGAGGAGACAGAGGGGGAGAGACAGATGAGGAGAGGGGGGGAGACGGAGGAGGAGACAGGAGGAGGAGAGAAAGTGGGGAGACAGAGGAAGAGAGAGGGGGGGACAGAGGAGACAAAGGCGGAGACAGGAGGAGCGAGAGGAGGAGACATAAGGGAGAGGGGGGAGACAGAGGAGAGACAGAGGGGAGAGGGGGGAGACAGAGGAGGTGACAGAGGAGAGACAGAGGAGAGACAGAGGAGGAGACAGAGGAGAGACAGAGGAGGAGACAGAGGAGAGACAGAGGGGAGAGGGGGGAGACAGAGGAGGTGACAGAGGAGAGACAGAGGAGAGACAGAGGAGGAGACAGAGGAGAGACAGAGGAGGAGACAGAGGAGGAGACAGAGGAGAGACAGAGGAGGAGACAGAGGAGAGACAGAGGAGGAGACAGAGGAGAGACAGAGGAGGAGACAGAGGAGGAGACAGAGAAGTAGAGACAGGTGAGATGAGAGACAGATGAGGACACAGTATCTGAAAGCTGCTGTTAAAAAGTGACTTACTTTGTCTTTGGCGTTTTCCCCAAAACGTCTGAAACGTGAGGATTCGTTTTAATTTCATTTTCGGCACAAAAACGGTGATAAACTTCGGCTCGCGCTTGCATTCTGCTGACGACACCGCCCCGCACGGCCCTGGAGGAAAGTTTGTGTTGCCATAGCGACTTGTTGGAGCACGTGACGGTCTCCGGTTTACACTCTAATGTAATATATTTATTTCTATTTAATATGTTTTCTTATTCAGTTTGTCATGGCGTCTATACGTGTTAGAGTTAAATCAACCAATATTGCCAATTTGTTTTATTTATTTTTTACGACGGCGCTGTATGATGACGTGTACGTAAGGGGCGTATGTACGTAAGGTAAGGTGAGTGGCGGGAAATGAACGGTGCCCGAAGATACATTTTTTTATCATCATCATTCACGTTGTAAAATAGATACTTACGTTAAATTAAACGCAATTCTAACTCAACTTTAGCTCCTTATAATGGCCTCATCCAAAAGACAAATGAAGAAGATGAAACCCTCCGATAAAAGTGAGAGGAAAACATTTAAAGATGTGAAAAACAAGGTCCTGAGAGCTTCAGAGGACGACGAACGTGAGATTATTTACATTTACTACAATTAACTATTACGTTTTTCATTTTTAAGACAAGCTAATTAAATTGTCTACAATAAATTATTTTTGGTTGAATATAAACATTACCTTCAAATATTTTTTTACACAGAAAATGATTAAGATTGTGTGTTTTGGATATATATATATATTTTTTGGAACAGCTACATAAAAATGAATCTTGCTTTTCTGGAAGGTATTTAATGGTTTATATGAGGAAAAAAAGCAAACAAGAGTTATACTTGAGTGTAGAAACATGAGCGAGGATTAGTTTTAATTTCATTTTCGGCACAAAAACGCTGATAATCTTCAGTGATAATCTTCAGTTAATTATAATAAGCACGTTGTCAGTCGCATTACACATTTTGTACTTGTTTTTCGCAGCGGACGCACGTGTTGAAAAGCTCTCAAAGAAGCGTCCTTCCTCAGACTTGGACGATGACGACGCTGCACTTCCTGCTCGCGCCGGGTTCAAGTCCATGTTGGATCAGTTCAGCTCGGACATAAACAAAGCGGTGCAGGTGACGTCAGCGCTGCCACGATACTTCAAACTTTGATACTACGGAAACGGCCTTAATATTAAAAATAATGATAAATATAGCCGCAAGCGGCAATGATCGGCCCTCGCCACGCCGCAAGAGGAGGGGGCGCTAACGCGCCCCAATTCTCCTTTTATTACATCTACTGCTGAATCTGTGACGCTGTCACATCTTCTCCCCTTTGTTTTACCATCAAAAAGCAATTTTATTTAGAATTCTTGGCAAAATGTGCGGCTTTGCCGCACAGACACCGTGACTCTTAGAATAAAAATGTGGATAACTTTTGATGGTCCACCCCTGAAGATGAGTCTCACCAAATTTCAGGTTAATATGTCTAACGCCCTAAGAGGAGTTCGTGAAAGTCTAAAGTGTAAACATGTTCTGGCGATTTCCCCATTGGAATAACATGGGAGGTTTTGGTCATCGCTACGGCAACGCCATAACAATTATGACATGGGTCTCATTGACTTTTTTGATGGGGATGCCAAAATTGAGTTGTGTGTCAAATTTCACATAATTTCGCAAAACTAAATATTTAACCTCCATATAAAATCTGTAGGGGGCGCTGTGGCTCCAAATTAATTTATTTCACTTCAAGTAGGTTTAGGGCAAAGAGTTTAACAACTGTTTCTAATTTGACGCAATTCGGACTTTATCTGCGCAAACGGCAGAAATGTTAAATTTGGGAGATTTCTGAAATTCTTGCTACAGTTTGCGGCTTCGCCGCACAGAGACCGTGACAGGTATCAATGTAATTTGGATAACTTTTGATGTCCCACTCCTCAGTAGCATTTTCACCAAATTTCAGCTTTTTAGGGCCAACGCCCTGGGAGGAGTTCGTAAAAGTACGACGTTTGGAAAAACTCTGAAGTCATGTTTAGCCATTTTTGAAGCAATATGGCCGACATTTGGTTGGGCGGATAATATTTTTTACTTCTCTTGTCACCATCTACCTCTGCGCCAAATTTCATGATTCTACGATCAGATTTTTTTTGGGTCATTTCCCATCTCTCAATGCATTTTTGGTACATTTGGGGGCGCTGACGCGCCAATTTTTTTAATTTTAGAAAAAGGAAATAGCCAGAATGTAGAGAGGCACGATTTTTAGAGGTGTGCAAATTTTTGTGACTTTTCGTCAATGTTCACTGGGTGAAAAATAGGGGGGTTGGTCCCGAGAAGAAGAAGAAGAAGAAGAAGAAGAAGAAGAAGAAGAAGAAGAAGAAGAAGAAGAAGAAGAAGAAGAAGAAGAAGAAGAAGAAGAAGAAGAAGAAGAAGAAGAAGAAGAAGAAGAAGAAGAAGAAGAAGAAGAAGAAGAAGAAGAAGAAGAAGAAGAAGAAGAAGAAGAAGAAGAATATTCCGATGCGAAAACAATGTTTCCCATTTTTCAAATATCATGAACTATACATTTTCGGAAAGCGCTCCTACCTCATGGTGTGGGTCCCTGGTCACTGACGGGTACTTTCGTTAATTTTGAGTGGGCTCCGCCCACTTTGTGTTTTTGGCCCTCTATACAGTAATAATGTTCAATTTTTGCATTACATGCTTATATGCACGGAACATGCAAGAGATGGGGAACGTATTCGTGAGCTACTTAGCGCAAATGAGTGCTTTATATGGGGATGTAAAGTGCTCGTTTAGTGCGAACTTTTGCACGGGCTTTGTCCGTTTACAACGGTAATGTTCCATTTTCCTACGAGGCGTGCATGAGTGAAGGAGTGCGTTAGTGAGTGTTTGGAACCTTACGAGATTATAAGCCTCTCGCCAGCTTGTGGCGCTCGGGCCTAATAACGGGGTAGGCCCTTTTCATGGAACCGAGCGGGTCGTTCCGGTGGCTTTAAAACTGCGGAGCTCCACTTCCTGCTCCATTCCTTATGGAGCATTAGCCGAGTCTAATTAAAATAGAGCAATGATAATGAATGAAGACAAAGATGGATCATCACAGCAGCATATTCAGACCTTTAGTACCATGTAAATACTTCACCTTTAGACATCTGTGTGTTTATAAAGTGCGTTAGTCTCTAAGCTAATGCTAACATACAACAAATGTAATCAATACTGTTCAAATAACACCACAAACTGAACTAACCTGTTTAAAAACACTCCACTTTCTATTCCATGTGCTTTTATCAAGTTTGTCTGTTTTATATTGAAGTTATGTACGTTAGCATTTAGCTTTAACACAAACATTGTATTAACACGTAGCTTTCCTCCGGTGACATAAAAGTGCCAGTGATGATCCATCTGTAACTCGCTCTCTGATGTCACTGATATTTTAATTTTGATTTATTTGAGTAAGACTCTGCTAATTCACACGAGAATCAACGGAACGAGAAGTGAAGATCTGCTCTTTTTACCACAACCAGAACTCGCCGAGCGCCATCGTGAAAAATACCTAATATTGAAAATAATATTACTAATCTATTATTACTGTATGTGCTACTTACCATTCTAAAACTATCAAGAAAAGGTCTACATTTGTTCAGATTATTTATTTGTATTATTGATATCTACTGCTGCTGTTTTAGTTCATGGTTTTTTTAACTATGGTGTCACTGTTGATCATTAACATTGTGGTACGAATTATTATTATTATTATTTTTATTATATAAGTATTAGCTGTAGTTTAGCTTGTTTCCAACAGTCGTCCCAGGCAAGTGTGGAATGTGCATAATACAAAACAACCATTTACATTATATATACAATACAAATAGGATTAGTAGAAACATATAAAAAATTGTAAAAACTACAAATTACTGGGTGAAAACACAAACAGTTAAATGTTTTTTATTGTTTATTTTTTTAGTCTTTTCACATATTTTTTAACAGAATATTTGCGTAACTATATTTGTGTGACCACCGAAGTCTCTAAAACGCAGGCCAAGCGGAAGCGCCTGGAAACCCTGACCGGTAACTACGCCAAGGGCAGCCAGCACCGCCTCGAGCAGCTGTGGAGCGCGCGCCAAAACCAGCGCCAGCGGTTGGCCCAGGAGTACTCGCAGCAGGTGTCGGCGGCGCTGCAGCAGTGGGAGGTGGAGGCGCGGCGCAGCGAGGAGCAGGAGGAGCGCCTCAACAACCTGTTCAAGCAGCAGCTCAAGGCGCTGCAGCAGGTCCGAGCGGCGCAGAGCCAGAAGCTGAAGGCCGTGCGCGAGCTCTACGAGGCCTTCGCCAAGAACGTGGAGGAGATGCAGAAGAGCCACGACGCCTTCGTCCAGGCGGCCACGCAGGAGCTCCGCAAAGAGATGAGCACGCTGCAGAAGAAGATACTCATGGATACTGTAAGAGCACGGCTTTAGAGCAGCACACACTCATGGATACTGTAAGTGCACGGCTTTAGAGCAGCACACACTCATGGATACTGTAAGAGCACGGCTTTAGAGCAGCACACACTCATGGATACTGTAAGAGCACGGCTTTAGAGCAGCACACACTCATGGATACTGTAAGAGCACGGCTTTAGAGCAGCACACACTCATGGATACTGTAAGTGCACGGCTTTAGAGCAGCACACACTCATGGATACTGTAAGTGCACGGCTTTAGAGCAGCACACACTCATGGATACTGTAAGTGCACGGCTTTAGAGCAGCACACACTCATGGATACTGTAAGAGCACGGCTTTAGAGCAGCACACACTCATGGATACTGTAAGAGCACGGCTTTAGAGCAGTAAAAAATATCACATAAATAAATCTACTTAAAGGCGCAATGGACAATTTTTCGGCGATTTGAGAACACAGGTGGAAGTGCACATGCCACTCCCCCGTGCGGACTGATACAACACACACGTGCGTTTGTTTATTAGCGCAACGGATCGCATCACATCGCTCGTCTCCCGTAGATTTCTGTCCACTTCTGAGTCAGCTCGAACTGTCTTTCTCCGTCTTCATTTTGCCCCGTACACTGAGGGAACTATATTATGATAGATCCATGCGCTTAGGCACGCGGAAACGTGGGGACGAACCGCACGCGGCTGCAGGTGAGCGGTAGGTGCGTTTTATGATTGATACGTGGCAGGACTAATCGGCAGTCCACGACACGAGGAAATAAGACTCAGATTTGTGCCAAAAAAATCATCCATTCAACCTTTAAGTACTGAAGAACTTGTTTAGAATATTCAGAGTAAAAATCCTTTAATTTCGCACAGATTTCCAGAATGATTTAAGTGTCAAATGTAGTTATCTGGATATTTGTGCTTATTTTGGTTTAATAGAACGACTTCAATCAATTTCTTAATTTTTCTTGTCAATATTAACTCTGTGGTAGAAAGTACACATACCCGAAAGTAAAACGTATCCACTGTAAAATGTACAAGTAACTGCTCCTGTCAAACTTATATAACAATAATACTATTACAAAGTACTACGTCTAACTGCACAGATGGGCCGAGCTTGACTAAAAAGGCAGATTTATGAAACAATAAAGTTAAATATTCATTCACATTTATTTGAGCCGTTGAGGAATAACTTGCTCTTCTTACAGTAACTTCACGTTCTCTTTCGCCGCATCCATAAATCTCCACTTTTAGTCGTTATTCCTCGCCGTCTACAGTAATACTCACAATCTCTCTGAATACACAACGTTTAATCATCAATAAACGCTCTTAGTTGTTCCTGTGGTTGTGTTTCTTCAGCAGCAGCAGGAGATGGCCAACGTGCGCAAGTCGCTGACGTCCATGCTTTTCTAACCGCTCGTTTTATTTATTTACTGTTCATTTTATGCGTTAACAAACTATGAATTCTATAGAAACGTGTTCAGTTTCACGTTGAAGTTTGTTGTATCTTCACAAAGAAAATGTGAATCTATTTCTTAGGTTTTTGGTGTTCTTTTCTTTTTATTGTAAGTGTCTGTTCGTTTGAGGATGTTTTGATTATTAAAAATGAAAGCCAAAATGACATTAAAAAAAGTTATCAAATCATATCGTTTCTGTTTTTTGTTTAATATAAAAAATTAAAATAAATGGATCAAAAATAAAATAAAACAAAATATAGAATAAAAATGAAAAACAAAATACAAAAATAACTCGTATTGTTTTTTGTTTAATAAAGTAAAACGCGGATTAAAAAAAATCAATAAAATTATATCGAAAAATACAATATTGAATAAAAATAAAATCCAAAAATAAATAAAATATAAAAATGAATAAATCGTATTGTTTCTTTTTTTGTTTAATATAAATAAAATGGATAAATATAAATAAAATATAAATACAACATAAATCGTATTGTTTCTGACGACAGACAACACATTTGCCCCTTTGGCTTTTATTTCACGTTGCGAAAGTAGTTACAAGCCAATCACATTTCTTAACACATTATTCCAACACCCAATTAAAATGAAACTAAAACTGCAATCATAGTTAACTCGATCGAGACACTGGAAACAAAGAATCAAATATGAAGCACAACGGTTTGAGCTACAAGGAGAACAATGCCACAGGGTTTCTAAACTGTAGTAATCATCAAAAGTACAAAAAAGTGGTAAAATAAAATGACCATAATAAAAACACCACAGGAAATATGTAAATGTTAGTATTTTAGGCCAAATTAATAATGTGTTTTTTAGAGACAGAACTTGCGAGTATTGATTTAAGTATATGTTTAAAAAGGTTTAGTATTAATCTACCAGAAGTTGCTAAAGAATATCTGAATGAAAACAAAAATATAAACAAACAGTGAATAAAGTCGACCCTTAATTTAGCTTTTTAATAATATTTATAGATAATAGAACTGATTTGAAATGCCTTGTACACAACTGCAACTGAACGGGGACAAATAACTACTTTATAAATCAAGTATCAGGTATTTTATCAAACATTTTCCATTTCATTTTCCATATTTAAATCCAGTTTTCATCCCTCTGGCGTAGTCCCGGTCAAGAGTAGGTCAATCCTGATCCGGGTCCACGACGACGCTCAGAAACGCGACAAAATCTTTAGCGTAAGAAGTATTTCAGCCTTTACAAAACATCACTACACTGTCAGGAGTCGTTACAACAGTCGCAGTAACAATATTCAAATATATAGTTTATTCCTACCATTAGACGAGGGATGTTCAATACGGCAAAACGCTATCACACATTTCAGTAACTGGCAAGACATTTCCACACAATGTAACTTTTCAGAGAGGCCACGCTTCACTGCGATTGGTTAAAAGCAGCCGCCACTCGCTGGGAACAGGAAGAGTGGGCGGGGAAATGTCCACGGCGCTAAACGGAAAGACCAATGAATCGCGGCGTATCACTGCTACTAAACACAGTATTTATGCCTTAATGTATAAGTAAAACTGTCAAAACAAGGCAAATTTAGACTTAAAGGAGACATATTGCGCTTTTTCAGATACTTTATATTTTCTTCTTTGTAAACCACAATATGGATCTAAAACGGCTTAGAAACAGGAACTGGACCGTTGAATTCCTGCTCAAAACTGCAGAACTGGTAAGCTCCGCCCCTTCATCGAGATAAGCCCCGCCTCTTCACCTTCACAAGCGGCAGATGTGTATTTACACGTTTAAGTTTTTGAAAAGAGGCAACGTGACATTTTAGAGCTCTACATGTGTCATTTTGTGTCTTTTCAAAGACACAAAATGTATCCTTAATACATATGACGTGTAATCAATTAAATAATAGATTCAATAGCCTATATTTGACAGAAAAAAAAACATTTTGGGGATTTTTTTTCCTCACACCAATGATGGCGGGCCGGCCCTCCGCTACTTGCCTGGATTCGACTATGGCCCTCGGAGGAAAATAATTGCCCACCCCTGCGTTACTGTGATATACAGTATTTTCCGAACTAAGTCGCACCTTTTTTCATAGTTTTGGCCGAAGTTGCGACATATACTTATATTTATACTTGTGTACTTATACTCCGGGGCGACTTATATGTGATATTATTTGTCATTTTCACACTTTGGAGTATGAAATGCGATAGCAACTTACTCCGGAAAATACGGTATTCAGTTCGCCGCAATACCAGTTACTGCCACAGCGACACGCGTTTTCCGATTGAACCAATATCGTTGGTTCAACATCCCTTGGCGGTTTCCGTGGCTCCTCCCCCCCGGAGTTCACGTGCTCGCCGGCGCCGCCCCCTGCTCGCCGTTGTCCACAGTCTGAATGATGACGATCTGCTCCAGGTTGGAGGCGGGCGAGGTCGGCCGCAGCTGCTCCACCAGCGCGTGCAGCGTGTCGGACGTGATGGTCTGCTCCTCCGCCGCCGCCTCGAAACCCACCTGCTCGCCCTCGCCGCCGATCGGGGCGTGCGACGGCTCCGCTTTGAAGTCGCGCAGGAGGGCGGCGGCCGCGCTCGTGTCCATGGCGCCCGCGTCCATGGAGAGGCCGGCGGAGGAGGAGACGGCGTCGTTGTCAACGTCGTCCTGGGTGACCATGGTGAGGCGAGTGGCGGCGGCGTCGGCGACCATGGCCAGGTGAGCGCTGCCGTCGGTTTCCATGGCGATCTCGGCCTTGGGCGTGGAGGGTTCGGGGTTGGAGGGTTCGGAGAAGACCAGGCTCTTTTGGTCCTGCGACAGTTTGCTCTGGACGAAGGCGACCGGGTGACTCGACGCCAACAGCACGACTGAGAAGAACAAACGTAAATAAAGTCACATGGTTGATCAAGCTTCATTAGATATGCGAGTACGAGAGCGTAAAGTGGTCACCTGCTCGGGCGCGCTCCTTGTGCTGCCTCACTTCGTCGGCGTGAGCTTTTTCTTGGTGCTTGATCATGTTTTTGACGCTGGCGAATCTGTTGCCACACAACAGACACTGCACGCCATTGTTGCCATCTGAAACGGGCACAGCACCAGAGCCAATTAGAGCAGAGCGATACAGACAAAAATGAAGATCGGACAATATTAGTCTTAGGCTCCGGGCGACTTATATGTGATATTATTCGTTATTTTCACACTGGCAACCACAAGAGGGCGCTCTAGGCTCTAAGCGACGCAGAAGAATCTGCACTTCCTGTTCCCCTGGAGTTTGTGGAGTTGTTTAGAAGTGACACAGAGGAAGAAGAATTCAATGGATTTAGTGATTTGGGGTAAAACTGATGCTTTGGTAAACTTGTTAGCATGTTCTTTATGCTATAGTTATCTGAAGAACTGTTCATATGTTACGTTAACATACCAGACACTTACCACAGTTCTGTCTGTGCCTCATGTAGCTGAAGGTGTTAGCGTTAGCATACTTACACCTATTCACCATGTTCTCTCATCTGTTATTATTTTTAATTGCATTTCAAGATGAAATGTCTGTTCTTTTATCAAATACATTTCCCCCAAAAATGCGACTTATACTCCAGTGCCACTTATGTTTTTTTTCTTCTCTATTATGCATTTTTTGGCTGGTGCGACTTATACACCGGAAAACACGGTACCTATGACACTTCTACAGTTTCACACACAAAAAGCTTCTCCACTCATGCAAAGTAAACATACACATCTACAAAAATACAGTTATATCCATAAAGTATTGATAAATTGATATATAGTGCTTATTGTGACCTGGATGAAGCCGCCTCATGTGCTTCTTCAGCTCTGACGACGTGACAAACTTAGAGTCGCACTGAGGCTGGGCGCATTTGTACGGAGTCTCGCCTGA
This sequence comes from Eucyclogobius newberryi, assembly GCF_026437365.1. Taxonomy (NCBI): domain Eukaryota; kingdom Metazoa; phylum Chordata; class Actinopteri; order Gobiiformes; family Gobiidae; genus Eucyclogobius; species Eucyclogobius newberryi. The sequence goes on from NW_027315812.1 coordinate 8,710,836, forward strand.
AAAACCACACAAAAACGGATTAAAATGGGAGCTTTCAGCGCTGCTTGATGGATAAACCACTTAAAAGGTGCCTGTGTTATGGTGCCTCACCGGTGTGTTTTCTGGCGTGCGCGATGAGGGAGGAGGAGACGGAGAAGGACATGCCGCACAGGTCGCACTGGTATGGCTTCTCGCCCGTGTGCCGCCGCTTGTGGTACGTCAGGGTACTGCTCTGAGCGAACGCCTGGCCGCAGATGTCGCACACGTACGGCTTCTCCCCGGTGTGCAGCCTGGAGCCAGAAGAACCTCGGTTAGCGTTAGCGGCGGAGGCGGGAATGAAATTATGCAATGTTTTCAGTCAAACGCTTTGGTTCGATGGTAAAACTATGATTAAATGAAGAGGTTTTTGAATGATAATACTTTGAAGTGGCTCTGACATGTTGGACGACTCGTTGAACTAAAAATTATAATATTTTAAATTTTGCTAAAGAATTATAAAAATGATATTCCAGAATAGCAGATTTTGTGGTATTTTTCTCTTTTTACAAATAAAAAATATAACACCTTTATTTTGTTGAATTATTGTTTAGAGGGTAAAAAAGGTTGTTTCTTTGTGTAAATTATGCATATACTTGAAAAATGACCCTAGTGTGATGTCACTTCCTGTCATTTTCTACAGATTTTTCAACTGTTCTCCACAAATACCTGCTCGATTGGAGTAAAACTATGATTAAAGGTGGTATGGATGATTTTTTTCAGCAAATTTTTTATCATATTTCCTCGTGGCGTGGATAAATCATTTGTCCTGCTACGTATCAATCATAAAACGCACTAATCGCTCACCTGCAGCCGCGTGCGGTTCGTACCCACGTTTCCGCGTGCCTAAGCGCATGGATCTATCATAATATAGTTCTCTCAGTGTACGGGGCAAAATGAAGACGGAGAAAGACAGTTCGAGCTGACGCAGAAGTGGACAGAAATCTACGGGAGACGAGCGATGCGATGCGATCCGTTGTGCTAATAAACAAACGCATGTGTGTGTTGTATCAGTCCACACGGGGGAGTGGCATGCGCACTTCCGCCTGTGTTCTCAAAATACAAGTGCCTCTGACAGTTTGGACAACTTGTTGAACTAAAACGCAGTTAAAATTTCTTTATTTTAAATTTTGCTAAACATTTGATCCCAGAATATCTTTTTTCTCAAATTTTTCCTTCTTTCAAATAAGAAATATATGAGAGCACCTTTATTTTGTTGAATTAATGTTTAGAGGGTCAAAAAAGTTGTTTGTTTAAATTATGCATAAACTTGAAAAATGTCCTTAGTGTGATGTCACCTGTGATTTTCTACAGATTTTTCTACATTTCCTTCACAAATACCTACTCAATTGGTGTAAAACTATAATCCATATGTAAAACAGGTACAAAGGCACCAAATAAAGTCAAAATTAGATCAATACGTCACTTTAAACTACAGTATTTTCAGGTTTCAGATGACATCACACATTTCTATAAAGCCATTTATACTTAAAACAGAAGGAAAGGCAGCTAAAATGACCGTAATATTGTTAAAACGCGGATTTTTGTGGCGATACAAATAGTTAACAAGTCTGGTCATTCAGATTAAACCTTTGTGAATTTACCTTTTTGACAATTCATCGCAAAATACGACGTAATCCGTCTCTTGCCCCTTATCTGAGAGTAGGGCATAATCACAATTAAAGACTCATTCCGCGCATTACCTGATGTGTATTTTGTAGTTGGACGAGGTGGCGAACTTGAAGCCGCAGCGGTCGCACGTGTATGGCTTCTCTTCCCCGTGATGCATCCGACAGTGGGCCACGAGCTGACACTTCTGGGCAAAACACTTGTCACAGTTCGTGCAGGCAAATGGCTTCTCCCCTGAAAAGACGCAGACGCAGGACACAAAAATCAATCAAAATTATGAAAAAAACGACTACTGCGTCTATGTTTTATGTCTATTATGCTATATTAAGCTACGTTTTGCCGTAAACCATGATATGAAGTTGTTATAAAGTGTCTCCCTCTGAGCTCTAAGCACTTCTCCTACTTGTAACATCACTTACTACCGAGTACCAAGACTTACATACTACATACTACAAGAAATACTCAGGAAAATGTGTCAAAAGTCGATTTAAGAGCCACAAAAACGCTTGTATAAGTCACAACGATTTGTTGATATAGTACCGTATTTTCCGCACTATAAGTCGCACCTTTTTTCATAGTTTTGGCCGGAGTGCGACTTATACTTATATACTTGTACTCGGGAGCGACTTATGTGATATTATTTGCTATTTTCACACTTGCAACCACATTTCATACTCCAGTGTAACTTATATATGTTTTTTTTTCTTCTCTATTATGCATTTTTTGGCTGGTGCAATTTATATTCCGGTGCCACTTTTAGTCCGGAAAATACGGTACTATATCAACAAATCGTTCAGTAAATTATGGAAAGAACAATACTTTTTGGAGGTCAATATTGTATTGAGTACTTTTTACTTGTGAAAGGCCCTTTTTTATTTAACAGATTTGAGCTGTGGAAATAACATAATATTGAAATTTTAAATCTTATTTTAGGGTTATAATGTCAATAGCATGAATTAGTTTCCATATTATCGTTTATCATCTATTCCCTTCAGCAATGTATCTGTATGTATATTATTAGGTCTTCCAAAAGAGCTGTAATTAGCCAAAATCCAAAACATGCATTGGCTCATGTGCACATCATTTTAACTGTCACTATCATCAGTTTGACAATAATAAATCTAAAATGCCGTGTTGGTTCCTGTGTTGTCGTTACCCGTGTGAATCCGCAGATGTGTCTTGAGCTGTGTGGCTTGTCTGAACGTCTTGGAGCAGAAGATGCATCCGAACGGCTTCAGTCCTTTGTGGATCTTCTCGTGGCGCCTCAAACTGCTCTGGTCTTTGAATACTTTATTACACTCGGTACACGACAGCGACTGCTCGTTGGCCTCCGAGGGGTCCTGCTCGCCGTACTCCCTCCCGTCTTCTCCGATCTCTCCCCCCTCCTCGCCGTCCTCCTCCAGCAACACGTCGAATCTCCTCGCGGGCCGGCCTCGCCCTTTGCCCCGCCCGCGCCCTCGCCTGCCCCGCCCTCTCCTGCCGCCGTATTTCACCTTTTTGGGCGGCGGATCGTCGAAGTCGTCCTGGGATGGGCTCCAGTCGGCCGACGTATCCCAGAGGTCTTGAGTGTCTTTATCCGGGTCGTCTGCGACAACGGCGTCTTCCGACTTGACGAGAAGCGGTCTGCCACGCCCCCTTCCGCGCCCCCTGCCACGCCCCGCAGCACCCTGGGCCGAATCGCCGCGGTCTTCGTCTTCGCAACCGAAAAACGTCTTGGGTTTCCGGGCTCTCTTTTTCTCCGGCGTGTAATCGTCGTCGCCGTCGATGAGCTTTTCCAAATCCTCCTCGTTCTCTTCCGGCTCGGCCCCGTCGTCGTCCATCGTCCAGTTTCCGGTCACAGACGAGATGGAGATGGAGAGCGGGGAGTTGGGCAGGTCCTCCAGCTGCTGCTCGGTCGCGGGGCTCGAGGGGGCGGCGGCAGAGGCGGCGTCCGGTTCCGCTTCTTTGTCGGCGTCCGGTTCTTTGTCGGCCTCAGATTGGGACGATTCGCCGGGCTCGGAGGATTCGGGGACATCTGGGAAGTTTTTGACGGCGTCGGGCATTCCCAGAAACACGGCGGCTCGACGGACAGCGCTGTGGCGAGTGCTGGAACAAACGAGATGATCAACATTAGAAACGCATGTTTAATCACGTGTCCTGAGACTGTCCCGTGTGTTTGAGACGCCAACGTCCCACTCAGTTTAAGAACGACGTGTTTGGGCCTCAAAACCCCTGCCATGGACACAATGGATGGATACCTCTGGACCTACTGGCAGCTGGGAAGAAGGCAGCATCACAAAACAACAAAAGACTGGACATAATCAACACATGGGATAGCTATTAATATATATTTTATCACATTTGGACACGTTTGATAGTCACTGCAATAAATGTGGCTCTTATTTAGGATTAATGCGCTGCAACCCTTTTTTTCTTGGGATGCCACGCCTTATTTTCCAATTTTATTTTATTTAACTTATTTTGTTTCTTTCTGGTCCGGCCCGGTTTCGTTTCAGTTGATTTATCTCCTAAAAAAACATAATAAAAAGAGGAAAATGTAGAAGAAACATATATTTAAGACTTGATATATTCACCTGGGCTAACAAGAATATACAGTATGATGCCGTTGTTGTTGCTACTATTACAACACAGACTGATACTTTAATAGACCATATTTATAGATTATTATAACTCTTTTAAATAATATATTGCATTTGGAGAACATAAAACAAGGCAAACTGAGCATTAACAGTCTTTATTGGGCTTTATAAGAAGTATTCTATTGTAAATTCACTACTACGTGAACAAGAAACAGCAATTTTGGGATTTGGTGTTGGCACTCCATCTACTGGCAAAAGAGGGAATTACAAAGTGGAAATAAACAACTCGCCCTCACACGCCAATGTAAAGCGTGCAACGCGATTTGACGACAGAAACGAGTCCGGCGATGATTTATTGGACTTAAAATCGCTCGGGAGAACTCCAGATTTCTACCTATGACATCACGAATCAGAATCAGGTTTGAAATAGTGTTTTCTGAGGCTCGGAGAAGACGTCCTTGCAAACAGAATGAATGAAACGAAGCTAAATACAACTCTAATTATGTTTTTGACGGAACGATGTCACAACACGAGTCCGTTTACCTGCTCAGGTTCATCTGTCCAGTGTAGACGAACTCCAGGAGTTTCTCCAGAGCGTAGCGGCTGACCTTCTCGGGGTCCAGGGTGGCCACGTCTTGACCTTTGGTGGCTAAAGAGGAGAAGTATTTGCTGAAGCAGGCCAGGATGTTCCGATGGGCCCTGAACTCTGCGTCTTTGACTTTGATGGTGATGTCGCACAGCAGGTCCATCTCCCGCTGCTGATGCAAGCGCTGAAGGAGGAGCTTCCCATGGGACGCCACCTGAGCCATAGCTGCAGCAAGATGATGATGGAATGCAATACGTTTAACATCCACGATATTCGAAAGACGCATCATCAAATTATGACAGGTCAGTACAAATATATTTGGTAGAAACTGGATCGAGTGGGACACGAACCACAAATCTTTAGTGCCCCTTAAAAATGAATGTAATATGGCCTGTGTTTATACAAAACTCATTCTAAAAACCACCTACACTAAACATTGGTATAACAAAATTAGAATTATCATCATGTACATAAAAAGTGTCTACACTGATTAAAAATGACTGCTTTAACTTTAAATATAAATCAATTTGTAAAACACTAAGAACATCTACAAACTTGTGGAACGTGCCATTTATGTAATAATAATTAAAAATATTAAAAATACAGTTACAATTACCACCAATTCCTCACCACAAATAAAAAAATATAGTTCTTCTAGTTTGAAACAAAATAAGTTTCATTGCCGTAATCAAAATTCACAAACAGAATAATAATAATGTAATAAAGGCATGCAACAAAATTAAAAACATGTTAAACGAAATAGACTTAATGGACTGACTATTAATAGAAAATATAATTAGAATGTGTATTGAGGTTAAATAATTGACAGCTGTCTTCAGGTTATGGTAAAATAATAAAACATCACTGTGTTCGTTTGAGACTTACTCAAAAGTAGTGGGTCTGATTCAGATAATCTTAGGTTGTGGCTTTTCTGGAATAAAAGGAGAACACAAAAAGGTACATTAATACACGCAGTTGTTTTTGTTCTACACATTTCGCATTAATTTGAAAGTGCATTCTGTATTTGGAGTCTGACAGGTGAGATTGAACGCAGTTTTGAAAATAAAAGCTCGCTGCCGTTTCCTGATCAGGCCTAGCACAGATGCTAATGCTAGCAACGCTGGCATAGTTCATATAAACTCGCTTTTTCCGGCCGGGTCCGATCGAACGCGGCCCTTAGCATGAGTTATAAGCCCGCTGCACTGCGCAATACGCGGTTACATCTGCGCATTTTGTTGTAAAAACGTGAACGGGTCGTGATTGCGATAGCTGCTTTAGTAATGGTAGAAAGCGCGGAAAATCGTGTGCTCTTATTTCGAAAGTTTCATGTTTTGCACCGGCGCCGCGGATGTAAATAACCACAGATTTCTACTCGGGGACGGATCATAAACTACTTACACGCACATGTCGAGAACTGCGAGAAAAACGCGCTTTAAATCACTCTATTTTGACCAAATGGCAAAGTAAATAAAAGCACAAAAGTACCTTCTAATATCCGAGATCTCCAGCCATTACCCTGAGATTTCCTCAATTCTCGCGAGGGTTCGTTGTCAATCAAAGAGTGTGAGTGGATCAAGAGCATTTTTTGCCAGACTGGGAAAAAAAAGGTCAAATAATTTGTTTTGTTTTTGCAGCTTTCAACACAACAAACACATTTATATTATTTAATACACAATTATTGTCGGTTCTCTTAAAGTTTGAAGATGTGTATTTATTTTGTAGAGGCTAATGCTGTATGCTAACTATTTCATTTAAAAAAGAAGAAAAAGGTATAGTAAATCATATTAACCGGACATGGAAATGCTTGGTAAAAATTGCATATTTTTTGTATTTATTTTTTTTGCATTGACTTTTAAATGTAGTTGATATTTACTTCGGACACATTGAACAATTATCGATAATAGTTTGAATGTGAATGAGGTGTTTGTCCAGCAGGTGGCAACAGTGCACTAGTTTTCACAAGGTTTTCTAATGGCAAATATTATGGCCTTATTAGGCTTTACTTTGTCAAATAATATGTTATCTCCCATATAAATATTCAAATGAATGTAACAAGTAAATAAATACGGATTAGTTACTGTTTTGAGGTGTCATTAAACTAGATATGAGGGTCAAGTGGGTATGAAAAGTGGAAATCATGTGCTTGGAAATCATGTGGACTTGGAAATTATATATAATTCCCAAAAAATCTTAAATTAAACGAACAACGTGAGTCTTAGTCACGGTGGGAACTGCTCTCTGTATCTGAGTCATGATCTGATGACCTTCTCTGTCGCCTTTTGTCTCGGCACATACCTCTGAGATGGCATCACGGCTTCACTCAGCACTTCTGTTTTTTAGTCTTTAAGTCAGACTAAATATAGCCGGCAATCACAATCAGTTCTAAGCAGGATATTTAAAGCAACTTCAACTCTTAATTCTCTTTATGACAGTACAATTTGAAGTACAATGCAACAGAAAAATCATGGGATAAATATCATATTGAAACTACTTTATGCCACAGACACAATAACAATACATCATCCAGAATATACATATATATTATATACAGTATCATGAACAGGCATGAGCCGTAACAAATAATTAAACAAATGAAGCTTTAGCCGTAGAAGTTACAAGCAAAACACTTAAAATATCCAAACCATTGCAAATAAATAAATATAAAAAAATACAGAATAAATACTCAAACCTAAAAAATATATATATTGTTCCAAGTATCTGATGTTTATAGTAATTATACGTCACGAGCCTTGACGCGCTTTAGAGCAAAGTCTATTTAACTTTTTGTCTTTACAGCCTGGTTTCATTTCAATCTAAAGTTTATTCAAAAATAACACATTCTTTCACGACCAAGTGCGAGTTTCTCACGTTCCCCACATCCTCATCCAGAGCGCGCGCGTGTCTTTCCCCGCGTGACGCCGTAATTACCCCGCTGCCGCGCGTTATTACGGCCCTTCTCCGTTGTTACGATAATGAAATACCGTGTGTCCGCCGCGCTCGTGCATCCGCGGGCCCGAGCCGTAATTGGCGTTGCGTAATTGCCGCAGATTGACAGGTTGCGCTGTTGTAGAGGGCGGAGTTAGCGCGAGCGTCAAAGCGTCAGCGTAAACCAGCGACAGCCGGAAGTGAGGCTTTGGAAAATAAAACGGCACAAAATCGTGGTTGTAGTTTGATCATCGTTCGCGGTGACGGGCTGTGCAGAATATAAAACACAACGTGTTTTTGAGATCACTTTTAAAAGAAGAGTACAGTTACCATTTTCATCAATAATACACTTCAATATTATTCTTTATGCAGAAGCTTCGAGTCACTATTTTTCAACGAGTTTACGGTCGATGATTTATTTTATATTATTTAAAAGGCGTAATACAGGCATAGAATAGAAATAATAATTTGACTTTGGTGGGGGCGTTCCTGGGAGGGGGGCTGAGGTAGTAAATTGGGGGTAACTTTTTGTTTTTTTTACAGCCCAATATTTCAACAAATGAAAAAAGTAAATATACATGATACATATTTATATTAAAGGGGTCGGCGATTTGAGAACTCAGGAGGAAGTGCACATGCCCCGTGCGGACTGATACAACACACACGTGCGTTTGTTTATTAGCGCAACGGATTGCATCGCATCTCTCGTCTCCCGTAGATTTACGTCTACTTCTGAGTCAGCTCGAACTGTCTTTCTCCGTCTTCATTTCGTCCCGTACACTGAGGGAACTATATTATGATAGATCAATGCGCTTAGACACGCGGAAACGTGGGGACGAGCCGCACGCGGCTGCAGGTGAGCGGTAGGTGCGTTTTATGATTGATACGTGGCAGGACTAATCGGCAGTCCACGCCACGTTCAAGGAAATAAGGAACATAAGGAAATGACTCAAAAAAAAATCGTCCATTCAACCTTTAAAAACTTAATTATTTAAAATTATTTAATCAAAAATATTACATTCAACCACCTGAGCACCTTAAAGACCGGCCCTCAGAGACAAAAACAGGCCTCTTTTCACCCTGTAGAAGGCAACGTGGCTTAGATTCAATGTAAAAAAATAAATGAGTTCTATGTCAAAAAAAATTCTATGTCAAAAAAATAAAATCGTAATAAAAACACAAAATAACCTTCATAAAAACGCGTTGTTGTGTATTTTACGTCCGTAGCCATGACGCAATAAAAGCGTTTACACTCGTAACACTCGTGTCTTATGCTGAAGGATGCTTGGCCCGGCCGGAAGTGTAGGTGTGGCTCGTGGCAGGTGCTTCCCGCGTTGCACTGGTCGCCAGCTGCAGTTGTCGCGCGTGCTGCGTCCCACACAGCGGTGCTCCTCGCGTCTCTCATCTGGAGGTGAGTGCGTCTCTCTGCTCCTGTCCCGCACGCGCTCCCGGGCCGCCGCGTGCGTGAGGATTTACCGCGCGCAGAAACTTTTACGCACGCGGCAACAACGTGAGCGCGTGAGATGATGATTATTTATTGATGCAGCAGCCGCGTGTCTCTCTCTCTCTCTCTCTCCGTGGGGGCGCTTTTTGACGTGAGAAGGCATCCGTCCACTGCGGCGCACAGGGCATCACGCGCGCGGAGACTGCAGGACCCACGCGCTCACAGACCAAACAGACCCACGCGCGCACAGACTAAACAAACCCACGCGCTCACAGACCAAACAGACCCACGCGCGCACAGACTAAACAAACCCACGCGCTCACAGACCAAACAGACCCACGCGCGCACAGACTAAACAAACCCACGCGCTCACAGACCAAACAGACCCACGCGCGCACAGACTAAACAAACCCACGCGCGCATAGACCACACAAACCTACGCGCGCACGGATCATTGAAACCCAGGCGCGCACAGACCAACCAGACCCACGCGCGCACCCAAACCAGACCCACGCGCGCACACATAAACCAGACCCTCGCGCGCACATAAACCAGACCCACGCGCGCACCCAGACCCACGCGCGCACCCAGACCCACGCGCGCACCCATAAACCAGACCCACGCGCGCACACATAAACCAGACCCACGCGCGCACACAAACCAGACCCACGCGCGCACACATAAACCAGACCCACGCGCGCACATAAACCAGACCCACGCGCGCACACATAAACCAGACCCACGCGCGCACACATAAACCAGACCCACGCGCGCACACATAAACCAGACCCACGCGCGCGCACATAAACCAGACCCACGCGCGCGCACATAAACCAGACCAACGCGCGCGCACATAAACCAGACCCACGCGCGCGCACCCAGACCCACGCGCGCACACAGACCCACGCGCGCACACATAAACCAGACCCACGCGCGCGCGCGCACATAAACCAGACCCACGCGCCAGTCATGTTCCTTGTGTTTTCTGAAGCATGAGGCTCTGAACGCGTCAGACCGGTCGTTCTTCATTCTCTGAAATCAAACCACTTCCTGTCATTCTGTCCATCAGTGTTTCACCCACAACACGAGGAAAGTTCAGTCCAGCACGAGCTCTGGTTCAGTCCACGTCACACTGAACACCATGATGAACACATGAAACACTTGAAACATCATCGACATCGGGATTAAACCTGGACCAGAACAGAACTAATGCCTGGCCTGGTTCTGGTCTTGGTTTAGTTTATGGTGCGTTCACACATCCTTTGGTCTGGATCGGGGCTAAACAAGGACTAGAACCGGACCAAACTGAGCTCACATCCAGACTAAAACAGGCTCAAATTAGGAGCAAACAACGACAAGAGTGAACACAGTTTTGATCATGTTCTTGTCCAGTTTTAATTCTAGTTTGGATGTAATTTAATTTGTATATTGTGCATTTCCAAGGACATGTCCCACTGTCCACTATTGACATTCTGACAAAAGCTCTCAAAACCTTTAAGTATTTCCACTTTTTGCCACAGTTTTCACCCGAGTCTGCGTCCTCTCTCGTCCAATCGTCTCCAAACTAAAGCGTTCCAGGCGCTTAAGGAATAATCAGTGTCTAAATGAGTAGTATAATTTGTCAAAAAACGACATCTCGGCTTTGAAAATGTGCCACAAAGTGGACAATTGTATCAAAAGGCACTTCAGTCGTCGTTTGGACTGCACAGACTCTTAAGCGGTTTTATTAATGGCATTATCGGCTCAAAATGGCAAAAAAGAATGAATAATTGATCAACTTTTGCCACTAAAACATTTCATTTGCAGTCGTTTTTCCACCTTCAGTGAGCGTACTGGTGAAAACACGTTCATGTGGACAAACTGCTTTCACATCGCTGACGTGCCAGCGTTTGTCACTTCCGTACGCCTTATTTGCCAATAAAACACTCCAGACGCTCTGCAGTTTAGCTTCATCCTGAAATATTAATGTGGAGCGGGACTTATGGGTGAGTCACGCCGGAGAGGGCGGAGCAAACGCTGATGAGACCGGCGTGAACGGTGAGAATAATCGTAAAGGCTTAAAAATCATCATCGTGGCATTTTTAAAAGAAAAAAATACAGTGTTTTTAATTCAATTTATAGGCATTTAAATGTATTTTTTATCGTGCATTTTTTTGTGTTTAGGTTATTCTAAAGCAAGATTTTCAAAATTTTTTGGCAAAGAAACAACCATATTTTCTGGACTATAAGTCACACTGGAGTATAAGTTGCACCAGCCAAAAAATGCATAATAGAGAAGAAAAAAACATATATAAGTCGCACTGGAGTATGAAATGCAGTTGAAAGTGTGAAAATAACAAATAATATCACATATAAGTCGCTCCAGAGTATAAATATAAGTATAAGTCGCACTGGAGTATAAGTATATAAGTATAAGTCGCACCCCGGCCAAAACTATGAAAAAAGGTGCCACCTATAATCCGGAAAATATGGTAATAATTCCTCTCTTTACTGTTGGTCTCAGAGTGGTCATAAACAGGCACAACTGGGACAAATCAATGGTTTTGGCTCCATCTGCTGCGACGTAGGACTCAGGGACTGTCCCGGGTACAAGGGGACGTCTGGTCACCCCAGCTCTTTGCTCGCATTTGCATTAGGAAAGTGAGCGAAACGCGTGGTAAGGAGATTAAAACGAACTGTCCTTTATTTCACGATGTTTACACGTAAGAATCGGGTACAGCGCCTTTAAGTATCGTCAGATTTATTCATGTGCTGCCCAAAACTTTAACTTGAGTTACACATTTGACACTTACGGGTAAAGCGCAGTTTTTGTCTTGCTTTTTTTTGTGTCGCTTTAACTTTCACAAACGTTCAGATTCGTGGAGATGCCATTGCCTCAAATGTTCCCCCGTATGGCATTAAACCCGTCCATCTTACATTTATTTGTCATTTCTTCACGGATAAAGATAAGTTTAATGTCATACAGGTAAAGTAATAGCATCTGAACTCCATTAAATGTACGCAATATCTGTATTTGTCTTCCTTCTGATCCTTTTCTGGGGCGATCTGTGCGTCCTGTGCGAGCCCGTAGTGTCTGAGGCGTGTTGCGCGGTCCACTAACGGCATTTGCAGTGGGCGTTTCCCGGTCTGACAGTCAGAGAAAACAGGTTATGCCTCAAACTCAGAGCAACGTGTTTGGAAATACAGACTACTACTGCTCCTGCTGCTGCTCAGAGGCTGCAGTGAAGTAACTACAGCCAGAGGAACTGTTTCAAATACAGGAAATACCTCCGAGAGACCGAAAAGAGGAAGGATTTTCATTTATTATCAAGGTTGGTGTGGTTATTTTTCACTACGGAGCCTCTAGTTGTGGCTGCTCTTTCTTGTGTTTTGATTTTGACCTGGTTCTGTGTCAATTTTGTTCCACCCTGATTTTTTTTAATTGAATCTGTTTAATCCTAGTTTCTTCGTGGTTGAGTTGAGCTCAATTATTCCAGTTTTTGGTCTCAAATTGTGATTTTGTTTGATTCCTGATTTTAGCCTTTGATTTGTAAGTTGAAGTCTTTTTGCACTTATTTAATACATAACATTGTACCTTGCAGTTGTATTAAAATAAACATAAAAATACAGAAAGGCGACAGTATTTGTCGTCCAGAGTTTCATAGTCACGAGTGTTCATAATCTAATGACTCATCAGTTAAACAAACAAGCTTGATTGCTTTGCAAATTAATACTGTTGCAGCCGTGTCCTGGTCGTGCAGGTCCTAATCCTGGTTTAGTGAAAGGGTGTGTTCACACTTAGCCCAGTTTGAGTCCTAATGTTCTGGTTAATCCTGGTTTTCCCCATTCAAAGCTCAGTCGAGACCTGTTTAACTCCTAATTAAGTCTCAGTTCATTTATCGTTTTGACTTCTTTTTTTAGTCCTGTTTAAGTCCTGGTCTAGACTGGTTTTAGTCACGTTTACGTGTTGTTTTAATTCTAATTAAATCTTGTTTTAGTCCCATTTAAGTGTTATCTTAGTCCTATTTAAGTGTTGTTTTAGACACATTTAAGTGTTGTTTTAGCCCTGGTTTAGTCCTGGTCTGGACCTGGTTTAGACCTGGTCTAGTCCTGGTCTAGTCCTGGTTTAGTCCTGCTTTAGCCCTGGTTTTAGTCCTGTTTTAGCCCTGGTTTTAGTCCTGCTTTAGTCCTGCTTTAGACCTGCTTTAGTCCTGCTTTAGACCTGCTTTAGCCCTGGTTTTAGTCCTGGTCTAGTCCTGGTCTAGTCCTGGCTTTAGTCCTGCTTTAGTCCTGCTTTAGCCCTGCTTTAGACCTGCTTTAGTCCTGGTTTAGACCTGCTTTAGTCCTGCTTTAGACCTGCTTTAGTCCTGCTTTAGACCTGCTTTAGTCCTGGTTTAGACCTGCTTTAGTCCTGCTTTAGACCTGCTTTAGTCCTGCTTTAGACCTGCTTTAGACCTGCTTTAGTCCTGCTTTAGACCTGCTTTAGTCCTGCTTTAGACCTGCTTTAGACCTGCTTTAGTCCTGCTTTAGTCCTGCTTTAGTCCTGCTTTAGACCTGCTTTAGTCCTGCTTTAGTCCTGCTTTAGTCCCGCTTTAGTCCTGCTTTAGACCTGCTTTAGTCCTGCTTTAGTCCTGCTTTAGTCCTGCTTTAGACCTGCTTTAGTCCTGGTTTAGACCTGCTTTAGTCCTGCTTTAGCCCTGCTTTAGACCTGCTTTAGTCCTGCTTTAGTCCTGGTTTAGTCCTGCTTTAGTCCTGCTTTAGCCCTGCTTTAGACCTGCTTTAGTCCTGCTTTAGTCCTGGTTTAGTCCTGCTTTAGCCCTGCTTTAGCCCTGCTTTAGACCTGCTTTAGTCCTGCTTTAGTCCTGCTTTAGACCTGCTTTAGACCTGCTTTAGTCCTGCTTTAGACCTGCTTTAGTCCTGCTTTAGTCCTGCTTTAGTCCTGCTTTAGTCCTGCTTTAGACCTGCTTCAGACCTGCTTCAGACCTGCTTCAGACCTGCTTTAGACCTGCTTTAGTCCTGCTTTAGTCCTGCTTTAGTCCTGCTTTAGTCCTGCTTTAGTCCTGCTTTAGTCCTGCTTTAGTCCTGCTTTAGTCCACCGTCACACTTGAGTTTGTTCAGGTTCATTGTACATATTCAAACTCTGCTGTTGCTTCAGTCTCAGTTGTAAAATAAATATTTGCTCATTAAATTAATTTGGAAATTAGTAATAAAACTGTTTCTATTACATCTATTTAAACTGTCGAACTGAACACACAGTATACATTGCAAAACAAATATTAGCTGACACAATATCACAAGGAAAGAAATATTGCGGGAATATTGCATGTATTTTCTTTATATTAAAAACCTAAAAACTTTATCCAGAAATGAGCATAAAGTTGTTTTTAGTTTGATGCTCAGTTAATTGCGTTAATGATGTCCATTTGAAATAAATTCAAACGCTTTAATCTGAAAGTGAGAACATTTTCATTCCTTGATGGTAAAGTACGGTAGATAAAAGCTTTGGGATCTATATTACCGTATTTTCCAGACTATAAGGCGCAAAAGCCTTTAATTTTCTCCAAAAATATCCTTCTTATCCAGTGCGTCTTATATACGGATTAACTCTGGATGTGCTCACTCAAATTGATTTTGTGTGGTACACGTTTTGTCTTATGGTCCAGTGCGCCTTTATATATGAAAAATGATCTAAAATAGACTTATAGTACGGAAATTACGGTAGTTGTTTGCGTTTGTTTCTATCTGTGACTTTTCCAGAACTTAACTGTTTGTTTGACCCGTCGTGCTCGTGATTATACTTGTTCTTATCTGTGTTTTTTTACCATGAAGTGGGCAAAAAAGTTGAATTAAGTTGAGGAAAGACAGACAAAAGTGAACCTTAATTGTTTACAACGTTTTTGCAATCGATTGTTATTAGAAGGAGGAGATATTATTTTAAAAACGCACAGTAATATCCCAAATGTAGTCGCAGAGGCAGAAGTGAGACGGCTCCACTACAAGTAAAAGTACATTTAAAATCCACTCAAAAAAGTACAATCACGTGAAAATGTGTATGTTTTTAGTTACTTTCCACACTTTTTCCTCTGTGTTTGACATGTTTGCATTGTTGATGGTTGAACCTTTATTTCCTTCAGGACAAAGGTTGACTCCGTGATAACAAAAGAAAAAAAAAGATAATTAGTGTCTGATAACTGCTTTTCCACTGGTTGAAGTTAAGTTATCGTCTTTTATCAGCACTAAACACTCTCTTTATTTCAAAAATGTGCCAATGCGATATAATCTGTTACTCTTTGAAGTTTCCTGTTGGCATTTATTTAAATATGAGATCATAAAGTTAAGCCTACTTTGCAAACACAAGATGATAAGAATGTAAATGTGAAGAAGCCACGCCAGGAACAAAGTCAATAAATCAATCAGAAATATATATTATATGTATATAAGTGTTTGCTTTTTGTTTGCATCCACTCGTTTTGCAGCTTTTTGGCAGTTTTATTGTAGTAAAGAAGGCAATAACTACAATATTCACATTGTGCGTGTCACTTTTGTCACCCGCCTCTGCACAATATTTACAGTAATCAATATGTCACACCAAAGAATGTCACAATGTTGGTGTTACGAAACATCCCTCTGACCAAACTACTTACACAAAACAATGAAATCCAACTTTCCTAATGAAAAAGCTGTAATATTGTCACATAAACTGCATTAAACAGTATTATACATGTAGTTTGACTTGTGTAGAGCGTAGATGGAACAGAAATGACTCGCTGTTGCCATCTACAGGCCTGTTAATGAAATGACACACAATATATTATCACATTTATCCATTTCCCTGTCGTCGTTTCAATCCCGTTGAGAGCGAAAACGTGATGCTTTTCCGTTACTATCGCCCCTGCGCTGGAGCCTACATCCTGGCACCTTTCACTGAACTGCGTTATTACCATTGCGAGATGGGGCCAAAGCCGATACCGGAGCTCTAGCAGATTCGTTTGCGCGGTTTAAATATCGTTTTGAACTGGATCAGGAGCAGATTCTGTCGCTGTGGAAACCTCTGCTGTTGATGGCGTCGATTGAACTTCCCGTTTGTCACTTTGTCGATGGAACGCGATTGGACGGTGACTCCAGGCCTCGGGATCAGAAAAGGTCAGGTTTGATATGCGCTTGTGGATCCACTACAATCTCGTCTCGTTTCATTATCGCACCAAAGGGATCAGTAAGATATCTTTTTGTTGTGATTTTTGAGTTGCCATTTCAGTCCAGAGTGCACATTTTCATGGAGAGCAAACATTTTCACCTCATTGAACGTGTTTCTAAGTCCCTGTGTTGTTTAAATATGTATTTTCATGGTGTTTGAAGTGTCCTCCGTCGCCCCCTGCTGTCTCTGGGCGGAAAAGCTGCCTTGCAACATCGACACAAAGACAACTCTCCTGAGAAACCCTGGCCCTTTTCTCATATATCGGGCAATGTGAAATGTATCTGATCATACCGAAATAAGACGTTCTCTGACACTGTATTCTCACCAGGGAGCTGCAGGGGGAGCTCTATCGCTAATGTTTTGAGTCGTGCACACGTTGTAATCCACGTTTGTTTCTCCGATTTTGACAACTGCGACACAGAATCCCTGAGAAAACGTGTGACGCAGCATCGCTCCTAAAACAACCGCTTAAATGACACGAAAGACTCGCGACACTTGAGCTTAATTACATCTTTGCGGAGAGATTAGTTTGAAATCTTCGGCCGCCGCCATCGACAAACTGTAACAGGATTCAGGGAGAGTCCTTAAGCTCCGTACGACTGAACATGTGGTGGTAAATATTTTCGGCTGCAGGGCAGGACGAGGCGCTTGTAAATGTGGAAACGCATGTACTGGACATTAGAGGGCGCAAGGAATGAGTTAAACAAACAAATCAGTTCTGCAACGAGACCTTTCACCGGCATTACATCATTCTGTTCACTTGAGATGCAACATGTTTGACCATCTTACAAAATACAATGCATGACTTTATATATATATAGATACCATATTTTCCTGAGTATAAGTTGCACCAGCCAAAAAATGCATAATAGAGAAGAAAAAAACATATAAGTTGCACTGGAGTATGAAATGCAGTTGCAAGTGTGAAAATAACAAACAATATCACAAGTCACTCCGGAGTTAGTATATAAGTATAAGTCGCACCCCGGCTAAAACTATAAAAAAAAAAGTGCGACTTCTAGTCCGGAAAATACGGTATGTGTATGTTGAATAATTGTGAGATATTTTTTTTAGAGAAGTAGGATTTTACACAAATACAATAATGATCCTTTTTTATGATTTTGTTTTTTTATTATATAACTTCTTTTTCTTTTTGTCTTTTTTTTTTCTCTGAAGATAAAAAAACATAAATGGAAAAAGACATTTCCATTAAAATATTGTCTATTCAAATTATTCTTTTGAGCTTTTTAAAGTAGTCGTTTAAAATATTTGATCTTTCATGTCACACCACAGGACACACTTTAAATTACTTCTTAAAAATATAAAAAGTGGAGATAAACGTGACATTGTAGTAAAAAAAAGGTATTATACCTTTTTGACTTGAAGAAAAGTGTCATGTTGCAGGACGTCTTTGTGTTTTTTGTTTTAGAATGCAATACATTTATCCACAACTTAATTAAAACTCGTAATTCATAGTAGACATTTTTGTGCCCTGTTGAGTAGGATTTTGGAGGAAGAGAAACATTATATTGAAAGTAATTTAAACCTGAGGGTGTGTTTTTGAAAAAGGCTTCGATATAAAAGATAAAGTTGTGTGTTTCCCATAAGAACGTATTGATTTCTTCTGGAGGATGAAAAACGATCCTCGACTTCACCTTCAAAAACAGAACAAACTCGTATCAAACTCTTATGGATTCAGTTCATTTTTCAAACTGTCATCTTGTCTTTCGTACTATTATCACAATTTAACTGTTTTTGGTGATGTTTTCTTGACATTTCTTATAATTTTTTGTTTCCCTTCAGCTTAAAAATAACCTTTTTTTTACATGCGTTGTACAAACTGAATGATTTTATAAGTGTATCGTCTTTCTCATTATAGATTGTGAGGCGATATCAGATTTGAACATTGTTTTGAAGGATTTGTGAAGTAAAAGGAGACGTTTTAACAGTTTTAACCTTTTGATCAACTTAAATAACTCAAAACAAATCAGCGCTAAAGTCTTTTTTTTGTCAGGCTCCAGTTCTACATCTTAAAGTACATTGTCATTTATTTTATTCTGTGATCTCCTGCTCCGTTTACGATGCACACGCTTTACACTAATGTGGCTGTAATGTGCAGAAGAGTCCAGTAGAGGGCAGCACTTCACAACACTTTCCTGTGCAAATATGATGCATTCATTTGTGGCCACATTCTCTGCAGTTTATCTTGAAGTATTTTAGGAAACTACTTCTCCAAATAAAGAGTAATAACTGTCTGGCTTTATGTGATTTAAGGACACAAAACTTGCACAAAATCAGATTATTTCCGATAGTTTAATGCTGTCAATGTAAAGCTTTTGTAGATTTATTGACACTTTAATAAGTCACCGTTTAATCCCTCTCTTTTTCTTGTTGTTATGTTGTTGTTTGCTGAGTCTTGTGCCTTCCGTGACTTGTGGAGATTTGGTTGCAGCCCACGTGTTTCCCACAAACTCTAAACTATTTCTCGCGGCGCTGTGAAGCTTTTCTGACCCTGCGGATTCCTCTTCTCCGTTCAACATCTGAGTCCCGGCTTTTGTCTGCTCCTGTCCTAAACCTTATCGTAGTCCTACTTTCATCGTTTCAATGGTTGTCTGGACCGTGCAGACGCCAAAATGCACGCGGAGACATCTTTTTACGACAAAAACTGTGGCGTTATTAAAGCAAAAATGTCAAAAAAGAACATTGTTTTAGATTTGTATCCATAATACAGTTTATTTGTTAATATTCTTGATCTCGAAGTCTCCAGTCACAATATTTCAACCTTTTATTTGGTTAAAAATGTAAAAAAGTCTACCGTATTTTCTGGACTATAAGTCGCACTGAAGTATAAGTCGCCAAATAATGCATAATAGAGAAGAAAAAAAACATATATAAGTTGCACAGGAGTATGAAATGCAGTTGCAAGTGTAAAAATAACAACAATATCACATGAGTCGCTCCGGAGTATAAATATAAGTATAAGTCGTACAAAGGCCAAAACTATGAAAAAAGGTGCGACTTATGGTCCGGAAAATACGGATTAATCACATAAATAATCGCTGACTGCTAAAATAATGATTGTTCACGGCCTTGGTTGTTTTGTAGACGGGTGAAATCAGGCTATTAACTATAGAAAATGTTAACTACCATTAAAAATCCATCCGTCTATGCATCATTTGAACATTAACCATGACATTTACGCGCCAGGAATCGGACCAAAGCGCCAGAAAAACATCCGATTTCTGAACGATCCAAATCAAATCAACGCTGCAAATTTACGTCCGTCAAACGCAAAAAGATCTCCTGAATCTGATCATTTAATGCTTCACTCGGCTAAAGTCTACGCCGCTTCTCCGTCCCCCGCGTGGCGTTTCTCCTTCTTCTTCACGTGTATTTCGGGTTCGGTCGGCGCGCGGTGGGTGTAGAACGAGTCGGTCCGTCGCTGCAGGAATGTCGACGTCGTGAGTCACGGTAAAATGTGTTTTTCTGGTGCGTTGGGTTTGTGCCCTCGGGTGTGTCTGAGGAGAGCGAGGGCACTGCCAGGTCACCCACGGAGACCAATAGAAAGATTAGAATCAAAGCTGTTTGGCGTTGTATTTGTTAGTTACCGCGACGTCTGTTCATTTGAGTACTTGTCACTCCAAAAGCAGGAAATGAATGATTTGTCTGAAAGAGTTGGCGGTGGGAGATGTATTGAAGGATGACTAATGTCGCAGTTGTTGCTATGGAGGAATTTAAATATTTATTGGATTGTTAAAAAAGACACAGAAACGTCTATTGTCTTAATCAGGTTAATCGATAATCGTGATAATTCAGGTCACGATATAATCCTAATAATAATAATAATAATAATCGTGACTATTTCAGAAGCAAAATCCAAGTATTTTTTGTTCTATTTATTTTTGTTCATTCCAGTATTGTGTATTTAACCAACAGAAGGTCAGAGAATCAAACAATGACACAATCAAAAGCCTTGGACCTCTTTTTCTGCGAGAAAAAACTACGACATTTGTCTTTTAAATAAACTTTTTTACACAGGGCTGCAACTAACGATTATTTTATCAGTCGACTCGTCAAACTCTTCTCTCTACTGCACATTATGGCATACACAAGCAAATTAAATGTTTCAAAATGCTTATTGAACGCTTTTAGATGGAGAACATTTACAAATATACATTTTTATAAAGTAAATAAAGTGTATTAATGATGAAAAGTAGAAACTATTTGATTCACTTTGACATTTTGATGCAATATTGCTGCTGTTTTTGTTCTAAAAGTCACAGTATTTTGCGTGTTTTAGAGTATATAGTTAATTTACCTGAAACTATTATCAAATTACTTTAATAAACAACTATCATTATTATTATTATGATTATTACTGAGCAAATGCGGCAGTGTAAGAAGAGAATTGTGGAAGAGAAGAACGAGAGCAGAGAGGAGAAGCCTTTGCTCTCCATTTAGCTTCCTCAGACTATAAACCTGCTCTCCGATTGGCTGCCTGTGCTTTGGCCCCGCCCCCTCAGTCCTGTTTGAGCGCGGACCGCCTTCGAGCATCACTTCGCCCTGAGCCGCAGACCTGTCAACATCACCGGCACGTGGAGAGAGACAGAGAGCGTGTGTGTGTGTTTGTTTGTGTGTGTGTTTGTTTGTTTGTTTCCTGCTGCCGTGGATCAGAATAACATTTGTGGATTTTTTTAAAAAAAGTGTCCGGACGATGGGCGTGTCGGTGCGACGCCGGGCTCAGGTCGGTTCACACTGTGTGTGTGTGTGTGTCTGTGTGTCTGTGTGTCTGTGTGTCTGTGTCTGTGTCTGTGTGTGTCTGTGTGTGTCTGTGTGTGTGTGTGTGTGTCTGTGTGTGTGTCTGTGTGTGTGTCTGTGTGTGTGTCTGTGTGTGTGTCTGTGTGTGTGTCTGTGTGTGTCTCTGTCTCTGTGTCTCTGTGTCTCTGTGTGTCTGTGTGTCTGTCTGTCTGTGTGTGTCTGTGTCTCTGTGTCTCTGAGTGTCTGTGTGTCTGTCTGTGTCTCTGTGTGTGTGTGTGTGTGTGTGTCTCTGTGTCTCTGTGTGTGTGTGTCTCTGTGTCTCTGTGTGTCTGTGTCTGTGTCTGTGTCTGTGTCTGTGTCTGTGTCTGTGTTATAGATAAAAAAATCTGTTTCAAAAATCAGTTTAAACATCCGGTAAAAAATCTGTTAAAAATACATAAAGCTGAAATGTCAGTGATCCAGTTATAGATATAAATAAAGCGTTTTAGAGTTAAAAATGAGCAGTTCTGGAGGACGCTTGTCTCTGTTTGGATTGTCAAAAGTGGAACAACATTTAAATTAATCAATACAAACCTAGATACTTATTTGAACAAATATCGATACTAAAAAAATCACTTAAACTAGACAAAATTTAACTTTTGTGAATTGTTTTTGAATAATCTTGAGCTTTATCAGAACTATTATAACCCCACATGGAAACATAAAGAGAATATTACTATATTTTCCGGACTATAAATCGCACTTGAGTATAAGTCGCACCAGCCAAAAAATGCATAATAGAGAAGAAAAAAACATAGATAAGTTGCACTGGAGTATGAAATGCGGTTGCAAGTGTGAAAATAACAAATAATATCACATATAAGTCGCTCTGGAGTATAAGTATAAATATTGATTATTATTGTGGTCAGAAGTGGGCAATATAGCAACAAAAAATTGTGTCGTTTTTAGTACAAAAATGACTGATAAAAAATAAAAAAATATATATATTAAAATAAAAAAAAATATATATTAAATTATATTTCTGCACGTTTGCGATTAATTGTACAGATATTTCACATTTGTCTTATAATCGAAGCTCAGTTAATACATTTAAAGTCATGTTTTAACACATTTCTGATGGATTGACATGATATAATCTGGATTGACATAATATAATCACATCCTTTTCCTCAAAATCAAGCAGGAAATGTTATTATTGTGTTAACACTTGTCTCTATGGAGATGTTGTTGCTTTGCCTGGAATAG
The DNA here is from genome assembly GCF_026437365.1 of Eucyclogobius newberryi. Classification (NCBI taxonomy): domain Eukaryota; kingdom Metazoa; phylum Chordata; class Actinopteri; order Gobiiformes; family Gobiidae; genus Eucyclogobius; species Eucyclogobius newberryi. Next base: position 8,733,191 of record NW_027315812.1, read on the forward strand.
TTTTTTGTAAAGTTCTGTGTCACTTTGGTGTTTTTATGGCTTAAAAATACCTCGAAAACCCCCCACACACAGATCTGACCTGTAATTTGGTACTTTACTATGGGATTAACAATCTATCGTGTGTGCGTTTTCTGTGGGACATTTGTTTGTAGTAGGTTTGTAGTTTAATGAGGAACTTCTGTAACTAATTATGTAGAAGCTAAACAGTGGTGGAACGAAGCAAAGTGCAAAAGTTTAAACTGTTGGTATCTGTACACAAAATTTTTGAAAAGAACTTAAAAAGTACTAAAAACGGCTTTTCTTGAACGTTTGAGACCGAACACTTTCTTTTTTTGTCTTTTCTTCTTTGGTGTTTTATGGCGGTTTGTATCCAAGTGTTACGTGTTTTTCGGCGCATATCACAGGTATTTTCGTCATTCAAAGTTCGTTTTGTAGATCATCATAGTCTGATTCTTGCTGTTACTTTCTATAAATCTCGTTCTTGTCGTTTTTTCGGGATCCGTTGTCAACTTTGCGTTTTTTTCCCTACTTCTTCTTCTTCGGTGTTTATGGCGGCTGGTATCCAAGTGTTAGATTACCGCCAGTCTTTAGACTTTATTCCGTTTTTTTCCCAATCTCTAAGAGCAAGGGAATGTTGGTGACTGGTGACATCATCATGATCAGTGACATCATCATCACGGCAGCTGTAAAGAACATGGCCGTGCGTTAGTCACTCGCGATGGCTTCTTGCCGTTGCACAGCGTCTAGTTGTTTCATTGAATCCAGAATTAATGAGAATACCCTGGTTGTGGATAGAGAGGATTTTGTACTCTTTATGGTGGATGTTGTAAACTGTGCTGCTCAGACTCAAAGCAGAACTGAAAGGATCAGGATCATTGCTAAAGCTGCAGGGAGATTCCTTGGAACAAAGGAGCTTGATTGGGCAGATATAGAAAACAGGCTAAAGGCGCTAAATGGGAGTCGGAGTGATGGGGGTCTGCTTTTGGGGAGTCAGAGTGATCAGAGTGACGAGATGGGGGTGGGGGTGGTCTCCTGTCCTCGCCCAGTCTCGTAGACGCACGGCTACCAAGCAGCGACATCAGTGGAAATATTAAAGCCTATAGAATGAAGCCTAAAGAATAAAGCTGTACAGTGGAAGCACCGAACGTCAAAGAAGGAGAGGAAGATGAAGAAGAGTCTCCCTGGAATAAAGCCGGTTGGTCTCTAAAACAACAACAACTATTCTAGTCACAAAGACATATCATGACCTCATGGGCTTTGTAACACCAAAGCAATGGAAGGAGTACTTTTACGGACTACGACAGAGTCTGAGGACTACGACAAAGTCTGAGGAATAAAGTCTGGCGGTAATGTAACAATTGGATGCCAACCGCCATAAAACAACAACAACAACAACAACAACAACGACTACGACAAAGTCTAAGGAATAAAGTCTGGCGGTAATGCAACACTCGGATGTCAACCGCTATAAAACAACAACAACAACAACAACGACTACGACAAAGTCTAAGGAATAAAGTCTGGCGGTAATGCAACACTCGGATGTCAACCGCCATAAAACAACAACAACAAAGTCTGGCGGTAATGCAACACTCGGATGCCAACCGTCATAAAACAACAACAACAACAACAACAACGGACTACGACAGTCTGAGGACTACGAAAAGTCTGAGGAATAAAGTCTGGCGGTAATGCAACACTTGGATGCCAACCGCCATAAAACAACAACAACAACAACGACTACGACAAAGTCTAAGGAATAAAGTCTGGCGGTAATGCAACACTCGGATGTCAACCGCCATAAAACAACAACAACAACAACAACAACAACAACAACAACAACAACAACAACAAAGTCTGGCGGTAATGCAACAATTGGATGCCAACAGCCATAAAACAACAACAACGACTACGACAAAGTCTAAGGAATAAAGTCTGGCGGTAATGCAACACTCGGATGTCAACCGCCATAAAACAACAACAACAACAAAGTCTGGCGGTAATGCAACACTCGGATGTCAACCGCCATAAAACAACAACAACAACAACAACAACAAAGTCTGGCGGTAATGCAACAATTGGATGCCAACAGCCATAAAACAACAACAACAACAACTACGAAAAGTCTGAGGAATAAAGTTTGGCGGTAATGCAACACTCGGATGCCAACCGTCATAAAACAACAACAACAACAACGGACTACGACAGTCTGAGGACTACGAAAAGTCTTAGGAATAAAGTCTGGCGGTAATGCAACAATTGGATGCCAACCGCCATACAACAACAACAACTATTCTAGTCACAAAGACATATCATGACCTCATGGGCTTTGTAACACCAAAGCAATGGAAGGAGTACTTTTACGGACTACGACAGTCTGAGGACTACGAAAAGTCTGAGGAATAAAGTCTGGCGGTAATGTAACAATTGGATGCCAACCGCCATAAAACAACAACAACAACAACTTCACCCATGGATTTCTCTGGGACGTCGTAACTACAAAGGTAGTTTTCTTGAAGTGTATTTTTCTGCCACAGAGACTTAAAGATAAGCCTTTAAAGTAGCTCTTACACACACCGAACTTTACAGACTTGAACTGAATGTACAGAAGGATTTGCTACATTTACTTACTTTTTTAAGAATTCAAATATCAACATAAGCTTTATTAGACAGGAAAGACGGCGTGAAATGGGGGATGAGAGAAGGAGGACATGCAGTAAACTGTCGGGATTTGAACTCGCAACACTGCGGCATATTATTTGCTTGTTTATCTCATTCTAAGCCTGATTTATTTATATTATTTATTATATAAGTTTTATGTCCAAAAAATGAGGAAAAATTTGAAATTTTCTGAAAATTTTCAGTCTGATAGAGTTAACTCAAAAATAAATCCAAAATCCCTTCTGTTAATGTTTTTTTTTTAACTCTATGTGTAAAATGAACTTAAAGAAATGTAAACCTGGATTTATCAATTTTTCAGATTTAAATGTCCCAAAAATTTGCAATTTGGGCCGTTTTTACACATGAAATGCCATATTTCTAGATGAAAACATGATGTGATGAAAAACTTGTAATACATTTTTTTCTTACATTTGTGCTAGTAAACAACAGGAGAAGTTTCAAATTGCTATATTTAAATGTAAAAATCTTTCTTATTCACTTGCAGCGTCTCGCCTTAAACTAACACAATCGAGCACTTCTTCCTCCACTGGTTCTAAACTAGTGCTAAAATGTCATGTTTTTACCGCGTCGTACAATTATAAAAGACTCACTGGATTCTCCCGTTTTAGACTTCATAATACCTTCAGTATTTTCAGTTGTTGGCAAAAGCACAGTTTCAATCACATTTCATTCCACTGAATATTTTGGACTGAGAGCGCAGCACCTATTTTACCGTTTCCAATTATCCTTTTGAATGCTCGCTCCAAGACGCCAAGTGTGGTATATTAAAATTGGAAGTCTAAATGTGTGTGACCTTGTGTCTGGGCAGGATTTCACTTTCGTAGCTCAATGATAGGCTTAAAAACATACGGAAAAAGCATCACGATTTAATGGTAATTCACGATTAACGAGACCAACACGTCCCTATTCTTCAACTGTGACCGGCTTTTACGACAAAATAAAGTTAATGTGACAAAAACATTCTATAAATTGAATTAAAAAGACTTAATTTTGCTTCTAAAATTGTGGCGATTACTATTTTTTTCATATTGTGACCTGAATCGTTATCGACACTTAAACGATTTCTTACAGAATATGTGGAAAATCGTGAAAAGAAAGGGCAGTTTTTCTGGTAGTTATTTGCGAAGTTGATGAAAATGTGTTGTTTTGGTGATCCAATAGGCATCTTTTTTAGTTTAACGTGTGTACGAAGGAGAACTGGTCATTTTTTACTTGTTTTTGGAACTTTTTGAAAAGCGATGGAGTAGCTTTTGCCATTTGACTATAATTGGCTTATTCCCCCGAACTTTTACAACAACCAGAACTAGCCGAACACCATCGTGAAAAGCGTGTGACTCTAGTTTAGAAGTTCCAGTCTTCTCTCGAACGTTAAAGACGCTGTATCTGATTTTTACTGCCTTAATAACAAGAAAAACAGAACTCGTAGCACGTTGTAGCACGCTAAATATTCACCGTTCTCAGTTTTTAAGCGTTTGTCACAACTCTTCAAGGTAACGGCAACTAGCATGCTAACGGCAACTAGCATGCTAACAGCGCTCTTCCTGGTTTTTGTCCGATAAACAAACCGCTCTATAATTAGATGCAGGACACGCTCAGCTGTCTCATTTTGACACGAAAATATGCTTTTACAATACATCTGTACAAAGACGAAACCGATTTTACTTTATTACGTGAAAATAAGTCATATACAGCTCCTTTAACTTTAGATTTTCTACAGGTACGATAAAGTGCAGCTGAGCTCCCATCAGCCCCTACGTCCACCACGAGGGACGGCGCCGGTCCAAAGGGTCGAGTCCAGGCTTTTAGATAAAGACCCGTCTTCCCGTATTTTGGACGGGGTATTTTAAAATGTGGACGGGCATTTTCAAGTGCAAGGACGGCCATTTTATTGATAAATCTTTGAAAAAAGATTTATCAAAATTGGGCCGGGAAGCATTTGACAATAGTCCTCCATTACAGTTCACTGTTTACAAGTGAAAATGTGCATGCCGCACGCTGATTGGTCGACGAAATTTTTGTGCTTGGCTCTGATTGGCTGCCGAGGTCGTGGTCCGAAGAACAACTGTATCCTCCAAACGTGGCCGCAGGGTTGGCTCAGCGTCAAAGGCGTTCAAAGTGTGTGAAAGTTTGCGTCCGCGTCTCACCGGTTTCACCAGAGTCTTGGGTTAAACATCCAAAGACACGCCCCTATCTGCGAGCTGTGTGACACGGCAAACAAAGACGGTACACACACCGCGGACGCACCGACGCACCGGGCGGGGCCGCAATGCAAATAAGAGTCGGAGCCAAATGTTTCCTCCGAGCCGACCGTGACGAGATCTCTACCTGATGTTCACGATTCAAATGTCTCGCTCCCACGTGATCTGAAATAAGTTCAGGGTAAAAGTTAATTGCTTCTCTTGCTTGGATTACGTGTTTACTTTTATGTATTCGAGTAATATTTGCGTCAGCCGTTGTCGTGGGTCAAAGCTACAAATGCTTGGGTCAAAACGTTGCAAAGTGAATTGTTTCGGCTTTCCACTGACTCAAATCCACCAAAATGACGGATTAAACTAATCAAATCCTTCTAGATTTAGACCTTTTTATCATATACAAGTTGATGCACAGTTACTAACACACTGACATGTGTTTGGATGAAATGTCGCTTTCAAAAAACAGCACAACATTAACGATTAAAAGCACTTAAATCACACGTAACTGTCAGTTACGTGTGATTACGTCTCCGTTTGACACGTTTTCCTTCCACGTTCCAGATTGAACCTCGTTTGGCCTTGAATTATACCGTTTTGTGTGCTCCGTGGTGCTCCCATTTGCATATGTTTTGTGTGAATTTGAATGTTACTGAAGCTGCGCGTTACTCTTCGCTCGCATGTCTTTTGAGGCCTGTGATTGGTCCGTGCAGTTGTAGTTTTGAAGCAGAAGGAAGTGAAAGGAGACGAACCGCGCTCACTTTCTATGAAGTTTTGGATGCGTTAAATGCAGTAGTGAAACTGTTGAGGGCAAAAAGACGTACACGCGGCTCGCCATTTCATTTATCACGACTTCCTGCAAGACTTTTGTAGACATATGCCCTGGTGTTAACTTTTGGAATGTGTGAACTCGCATTTATATTGAGCTCAAACCAGAGCTAGAGCAGGGCTAGAGCAGGGCTAGAGCAGGGCTAGAGCAGGGCTAGAGCAGGGCTAGAGCAGGGCTAGAGCAGGGCTAGAGCAGGGCTAGAGCAGGGCTAGAGCAGGGCTAGAGCAGGGCTAGAGCAGGGCTAGACCGTGGCTGGAACGTGGCTGGTACGGGGCTGGAACCGGGGCTGGAACCGGGGCAGGAACCGGGGCAGAAACCAGAACAAGTCCAAACAAAGTGCTCCTCTGGACTAAACTGGGCTCAAACCGAAAGTGTGAACTAGGACTGTTGACCTTTTAATGATCAAATCAATGTATCAGTTGATTATTTTATCATGAGTAAGAAAGGAGAAGAACTGGAGTGAATTTGCTGGAGTTTCGGGAATGATTTGAATGTTTCCATCAGCCTTCTCTCTCACTTATGAAGATGCTGTTTTCCTTGTACTTCTCTGTGTACATAGTTCTATAATCTTAGATCTTAATACATTTTACAGTTTCTGCTGCACCACTCCATCCTTTTAGTGGATAAATGGCTTTTAGTGGATAAATGGCTTTCAGTGGATAAATGGTTGCACATGTCTTTAGTGGACTACTACATGGCCTTTTGCACTCTTCCAGTCTCCACCTCGTCTGTCGGCGCTCGTCTCCTCTCTCTTTTACCACACTGGCGTTTCTGGTGTCGTATTATGTAAAAGTCAATCCCTTCATTCATTCAAACACGTGTGTTCTGAAGGGAAAGCGCTGGAAATCCTCCTGCTTCCTGGTTCACTTAACCCCACACTGTCTGAGAGAAGTGATATGCTGATATCTGTTTTTATGAATGGAGAATGAAGGCGTTTTACTTCGGTTGGACCAGAGCCTTTGCCAATCAGAAAATGTATTTGAAGTTCAGATTATATGTAAACCTTATTTGATGAAGGACACATTAAATGTTCAATTACAGTTCCGTCTTTTGTGTCATTAGGTATTGTATTATCAATATTAGTTGTATGTGTTTGGTACTGGTGTTTTTATTGCTAAAGAAAATGTTAAAATCTACCATAGGGCTGAGCAATATGAAGAGAAAATGTCATTGTGAGATTCCTATTATGTATACCATTTTGTTAAATCGTCATGTTGTGATTCAGTTTTTATGTGTTAAATGCAATGCTTTGCTTAAACACTTTCCCACATATTCCTCCTATTGGTCAACCTTTCGTGAGTGAGTGACAGGTGGATTTAACCAGTCACAGTCGAGGGTGAACTCTCAAAAGTAGCAGAGCTTTAGTTCCATCCAAAAGGCTTTATTTATTTTATTTATTTTATTTATTTTATTTATTTTATTTATTTTATTTATTTTATTTATTTTATTTTAATGAGTGTCCCTGGTGTGATGTCACTTCCTGTGATTTTCTAAAACATTTTCAACGTTTTCTCATCAAATACCTGCTCGATTGGTGTAAAACTATAATTAATACATATAAAAGGTAAAAGCGGTTAATAACGTTTACTGGACACAGCAGCAAGACAAAACAAATATTAGAGATCGGTTGAAAAATACAGATACAAACATCTTTAACGTTCGTGTGTGTTGTTTTTGTTGTTCCAGTTGAGCCCAGTGGGGGGCGCTCGCTGCAGCCATGATGCACCAAAGTGAAGGGTCCAGCACTCTGCAGCTGGTGGCCAACGACATGACGGACATCATGGAGCGACTGGACACACGCGAGCTGGACCTGGGCGACGGCGAGTACGACTCCACGGACGCAGGTGCAACGCCACAAACGCACCAGGCAAAACTGTACATGGATTTGCTGTACCGTATTTTCCGGAGTACAAGTCGCACCAGCCAAAAAATGCATAATAGAGAAGAAAAAAAACATAAGTTGCACTGGAGTATGAAATGCGGTTGAAGTGTGAAAATAACAAATAATATCACATATAAGTCGCTCCGGAGTATAAGTTGCTTCCCGGCCAAACTATGAAAATACGGTATTTATGTAATTTCATACGACTTTAACCAGGTCATAATAGTTAGTTAATCGAAGTTGGATTTAGTGGTTCACTTCATCTGAGTCATCTTTATTCTCCTGCATTCAAAACGCTATTGCTCCAAACATTTTGTACGACCCCCGGTGCACGCCCACTGCAAATTTAATCTTCTATTGTTTTTCTTTTTTCCTCAAACACTGATGACCATTTGGATTTCGCAGCGCTGAGTAGCAATTTTGGTCTGTCGGTTTGGGCCGTTCATTTGGTCCATCAGTTTGATCACAGTAATGGCCCAAGTGTGTCATAGATTATAACTAATTATCAGACAAAAGCGTAATATTCTTTAACAATAACATACTCTGCAATATATATCCCAGTACGTCACAAATCTTGCTCATTAAAGGTGCACTATGTAACCTTTCTGTGTGGGTGTGCCTGTTACTGCATCGATTACATGTGTTTTTATTGCTCAAGAAAGCATGCATTCTTACTGTGAGCGGGGTCGCCTCTCCACAGAGCTGACCTGTACTAGGCTCCTCGGATCCTCTTTTTTAGGCCCGAGCGCCACAAGCTGGCGAGAGGCCTATTAGTCTCGTAAGGCCGTGCAAAGCACGGCTGCGAAAGTGCGCACGTAGTGCGCATGAAATCGAGCGCGAAGCGCTCGCCCACTTCCAAACACTCACTAACGCACTCCTTCACTCATGCACGCCCCGTGCATACTAATTAGTTGTAGGAAAATGGAACATTGCCGTTGTAAACGGGCGAAGCCCGTGCAAAAGTTCACACTAAACGAGCACTTTACATCCCCATATAAAGCACTCATTTGCGCTAAGTAGCTCAGAATATGTTCCCCATATCTTGCATGTTCCGTGCATATAAGCATGTAATGCAAAAATTGAACATTATTACTGTATAGAGGGCCAAAAACACAAAGTGGGCGGAGCCCACTCAAAATTATCGAAAGTACCCGTCAGTGACCAGGGACCCACACCATGAGGTAGGAGCGCTTTCCGAAAATGTATAGTTTATGATATTTGAAAAATGGGAAACATTGTTTTCGCATCGGAATATTATTCTTTCTTTCTTCTTCTTCTTCTCGGGACCAACCCCCCTATTTTTCACCCAGTGAACATTGACGAAAAGTCAAAAATTTGCACACCTCTAAAAATCGTGCCTCTCTACATTCTGGCTATTTCCCTTTTCTAAAATAAAAAAAATTGGCGCGTCAGCGCCCCCAAATGTACCAAAAATGCATTGAGAGATGGGAAATGACCCCAAAAAAATCTGATTGTAGAATCATGAAATTTGGCGCAGAGGTAGATGGTGACAAGAGAAGTAAAAAATATTATCACGGCAACGCCGTCCGCTCAACCAAATGTCGGCCATATTGCTTCAAAAATGGCTAAACATGACTTCAGAGTTTTTCCAAACGTCGTACTTTTACGAACTCCTCCCAGGGCGGTGGCCCTAAAAAGCAGAAATTTGGTGAAAATGCTACTGAGGAGTGGGACATCAAAAGTTATCCAAATTACATTGATACCTGTCACGGTCTCTGTGCGGCGAAGCCGCAAACTGTAGCAAGAATTTCAGAAATCTCCCAAATTTAACATTTCTGCCGTTTGCGCAGATAAAGTCCGAATTGCGTCAAATTAGAATCAGTTGTTAAACTCTTTGCCCTAAACCTATTTGAAGTGAAATAAATTAATTTGGAGCCACAGCGCCCCCTACAGATTTTATATGGAGGTTAAATATTTAGTTTTGCGAAATTATATGAAATTTGACACACAACTCAATTTTAGCATCCCCATCAAAAAAGTCAATGAGACCCATGTCATAATTGTTATGGCTTTGCCGTAACGATGACCGAAACCTTCCATGTTATTCCAATGGGGAAATCGCCAGAACATGTTTACTCTTTAGACTTTCATGAACTCCTCTTAGGGCGTTAGACATATTAACCTGAAATTTGGTGAGACTCATCTTCAGGGGTGGACCATCAAAAGTTATCCACATTTTTATTCTAAGAGTCACGTTGTCTGTGCGGCAAAGCCGCACATTTTGCCAAGAATTCAAAATAAAATTGCTTTTTGATGGTAAAACAAAGGGGAGAAGATGTGACAGCGTCACAGATTCAGCAGTAGGCGTAATAAAAGGACAATTGGGGCGCGTTAGCGCCCCCTCCTCTTGCGGCGTGGCGAGGGCCGATCATTTTTTTCTGTTTTTGCTCTAATTTTTTATAGTTTAAATTATGCAAATTTCCAAAATGTTAAATGCGATATCCTCCATTTTTCATAATATATATATCCCAGTACATTGTTAACGCTTTACTTCCCTGCCTGTAGCTGAACACTTGCCGTTCACTGCGGTGTATCACACTGTGGGGTTCAAGGAGCCGGAGGCCAAGGTGTTCCTGACTCCGCCCATCACGGCCCAGATCCTGGAGGTGGAGAAATTCACCTCGGCTCAAGATCGGTTCAACGTGACGTCACAGAGGAGCGTCAGCAAGGTACTGGTCTACAGCTGCTGCTGCTACTGCGGCTGCTACGTTTACTGCTACTGCGGCTGCTACGTTTACTGCTATGTTTACTGCGGTTGCTACGTTGACTTCTACGTTTACTACTACTACGGCTGCTACACTTTCGCCTACGCTTTCGCCTACGTTGACTTCTACGTTGACTTCTACGTTGACTTCTACGTTGACTTCTACGTTGACTTCTACGCTGACTTCTACGCTGACTGCTACGTTGTCTTCTACGTTGACTTCTACGCTGACTTCTACGCTGACTGCTACGTTGTCTTCTACGTTTACTTCTACGCTGACTTCTACGCTGACTGCTACGTTGACTGCTACGCTGACTGCTACGCTGACTTCTACGCTGACTTCTACGTTGACTTCTACGTTGACTTCTACGCTGACTGCTACGCTGACTGCTACGTTGACTGCTACGTTGACTGCTACGTTGACTTCTACGCTGACTTCTACGCTGACTTCTACGCTGACTTCTACGCTGGCTTCTACGCTGACTTCTACGCTGACTTCTACGTTGACTTCTACGCTGACTGCTACGTTGACTGCTACGTTGACTTCTACGCTGACTTCTACGCTGACTTCTACGTTGACTTCTACGTTGACTTCTACGTTGACTTCTACGCTGACTTCTACGCTGACTGCTACGTTGTCTTCTACGTTGACTTCTACGCTGACTTCTACGCTGACTGCTACGCTGACTTCTACGCTGACTTCTACGCTGACTGCTACGTTGTCTTCTACGTTGACTTCTACGCTGACTTCTACGCTGACTGCTACGCTGACTGCTACGCTGACTTCTACGCTGACTTCTACGCTGACTTCTACGTTGACTTCTACGCTGACTTCTACGCTGACTTCTACGTTGACTGCTACGTTGACTTCTACGTTGACTTCTACGCTGACTTCTACGTTGACTTCTACGCTGACTTCTACGCTGACTTCTACGTTGACTTCTACGCTGACTTCTACGTTGACTTCTACGCTGACTTCTACGTTGACTTCTACGTTGACTTCTACGCTGACCTCTACGTTGACCTCTACGTTGACTTCTACGTTGACTTCTGCGTTAACGTTCACGGCTACGTTTACGTCCTGATACAAATCCTTCTTCCTCATGTGTAACTTTCCGTCTCTCGTGTGCAGTCGATGCCGGCGGTGTATAAGATTCAGCTGAAGCACGGAGAGTTCACGTGGACCATCAAAAAGAAAGAGAAGCACTTCATGGAACTGCACCGAGATCTCCGGACCTACAAGACCTTCATGAGGATCCCTCTGCCCACTCGGAGGTACGGATGTCCGGATTATTTACTTATGATCAGTACTCGTGAATGTAAAGTGCTTTTTTTGATCTGTTTGTGTCACAGTAAACGTATCCTTCAGAAAGTTTTGATGTCAAGTGATACTTGAGGATTTCTGAATTTCAGCAGGTGCTATTACCGTATTTTCCGGACTATAAGTCGCACCTGAGTATCAATCGCACCAGCCAAAAAATGCATAATCGAGAAGAAAAAAACATATAAGTCGCACTGGAGTATGAAATGCGGTTGCAAGTGTGAAAATAACAAATAATATCACACATAAGTCACTCCGGAGTATAAGTATATAAGTATAAGTCGCACCCCGGCCAAAACTATTAAAAAAAAAGGTGCGACTTATAGTCCGAAAGAGTCCAAACTCACTGCAGCAATTTTGTGTGTCCACAGCTGAAATGTGGTTCCAAATCTGCTCCAATCAAAGTTCCTAATCAACAATAAATGTAAAATCTTGTTGTTTCCTCCTTCAGTCACCCAGTGAGAGACCCAGCGGCCCGAAGCGAGGCGCAGAGGATGCCCGAGCTGCCCCGAGGACGAGCCGAGCTGGAGAAAGAAGAACAGGTCTCCAGTCGAAAGGTAACGACCAAACACGAGCAGCTACAGACATAGAGATGATCGATGGAGTTACTCAAATACTTTCTCTGTCTCTTCAGAAACAACTGGAGGATTACTTGAACAACCTGCTGAAGATGTCCACGTACAGAAACTACCACGTCACAGTGAGAACCTTTCAAAAGTCTCCTCATCAAGACGATCGTTCTCTCAAATCGGTAAACTCTAAATGTTTTTTTCAGATGGAGTTTATTGAAGTGAGCCAGCTGTCATTCATCCACGATCTGGGACCCAAAGGCCTGTAAGACACCGTAGAATATCATTAAAATACTGTATAAAGCGATGCAATGATCGTCTTGTCCGGTTTAGAGAAGGCATGGTGTCGAAGCGGTCTGGAGGACACCGGATCCCAGGGCTCAACTGCTGCGGTCGCAGTCAAATCTGCTACCGCTGGTCCAAACGGTCAGTACTTTTCTAACATGTACACCATTAAGACTAAAGTAAAGACTAAAGCGGAACACAACCAGGTCGAAAGAAGAGACGAGGACTAATAAACCAAGACAAACGAGGACGAAAACAAAAACATGTCTAAACCAGGACCATTTTTCTTTTATTCAAATTATGAAATCATGTTCAGTTTAATTACTTTTGTGGGTACCGTATTTTCCGGAGTATAAGTCGCACTTAAGTATTAGTCGCACCAGCCAAAAAATGCATAATGGAGAAGAAAACAACATATATAAGTTGCACTGGAGTGTGAAATGCAGTTGCAAGTGTGAAAATAACAAATAATATCACATAAGTCGCTCCGGAGTATAAGTATATAAGTATAAATATAAGTATAAGTCGCACCCCGGGCAAAACTATGAAAAAAGGTGCAACTTATAGTCCAGAAAATACGGTATTTGGTATGTTTTTTTCTAATAGCCTTCTTCAGGGTGTGTCTAATGTAACTTTTCTCCACATGCTTTTACTGACAGAAGATTGACTGTCAACCTCTTCGTTAAAAAGACCAGATTGTTTTGAAATGACTGAATCTCGTTAAACATCCCGTGTTAATTGCATGTTCGTTCATTGGCCGTTTGTCAGGTGGCTGGTGGTCAAGGACTCATTCCTGCTCTACATGTCGCCCGACTCTGGGGTGATCTCTTTCGTGATGCTCGTCGACAAAGAATTCAACATCAAAATGGACTCCAAAGAGACGGAGACCAGACATGGCGTGCGCATCGACAGTCTCTCCAGGTCTGAGCCGCTGCAGTCGCTGGGTTTCACATTACATCACAACCTCCTTTACTCACTCAAGTGATGCCATTAGTCAACACTTAAGACCTGATTTTTGACAGTTGAAAGGACTCACTTACTTACTTACTTACTTACTTATACTTACTTACCTGCTTCCTTGCTTACTTGCTTACTTACAATTACTTGCTTACTTTTACTCACTTACTTACTTTTACTTACCTTTACTTACTTACTTACTTTTACTTACTTACTTCTTACTTACTCACTTACTTACTTTTACTTACTTACTTCTTACTCACTTACTTACTTACTTACTTTCTTACTTTCTTTCTTACTTACTTACTTACTTACTTACTTACTTACTTACTTACTTACAGAATAATACTGCAAGTTTGTGGAGCTCTGTAGATATTAAACAGAAGGAGTCCCAAGACTGACCCTTGGGGAACCCCACTTGTCGCGGCAATGTTGTATTTTAAAGGCCTTTTTGCATTTTACTTTACCTGTGGCAGAATATATGACTATAGATCTTGGGAATGTACTCTCTGTCATAGTATATTTGCAGTAGTATTAGTAATATTAGACCACATTCCTTTCTGAATTTCCTTTAGGGGTGGGGCATACGCCATTTCTAGATTGCGATGAATATTTGTATATTTTTGTATCTTTATAATGCCTTTTCGGAGGTAACTAAAGTGTGCTGACCTCTCATCTTTGATTGCGATGGTTAAATCTACCTGTCACTCACTCAGAGTCTGAACGAGCCTGGCCAATAGGATGAGTGTGCAGCCCATAAACACTGAATATGACGATTCAGCTGTCGTTTTTTGTCTCCAGATCACGATTCATCTCCTGTAACCATTGTCCGTTGTTTCTTTGGCAGGAGCCTGGTGCTGAAGTGCAGCAATTACCGCCACGCTCGCTGGTGGGGCCAGGCCATCGACGGCTTTGTCAAGAAACACGGCGCCGCTTTCCTCACGGATCACCGGTTCGGCTCGTTCGCCCGAGAAGAGGTGAACATCCCCACCAAATGGTAAATACTTCACAACATTGTACCGTCTTACGCACGTGTTTAGTTGCGTACAGTACCGGTAGTTCGTAGTGCCGGGAATCGCACGGGTCCCTCGCGGTTTGTTGCAGTACACAATGATTTTACGTGATACAAATGGTACTGCACATGATATTCTGCGATATATTAATATGTTTGAAGAACTAAATTCATCTTAACAACACTATTTCTTTTGTTAAACCATGACCAGCTCAATCTCAGTATGAAATACACACATTTTAATCATCAAAACTGAATATTCCTTTCTCTAAACATGCCACAGAATTCTAGCGCTGTCATAAAATCACGTCAGTATACATTTAATACCACAATATTTTTATACATAGTGCATTTTTAATTGAAAATGTGCTGTTTTAATGGACTTAAAACAACATTTATGAGAAACACCAGTGATTTTTGTGTTCAATTAATACCGCGTTCGTAGGATTTGGGTGTAATGTTTTGGTAAGAATGCGTAGCAACAAAATATTCTGCATTATTTTGAGGCTGATGGCGTCTCACGTGCTTTTCGCCCGTTTGAGTTTTCGGAGCAGGCGTGATAAATAGTTGTGGTTGTCTGACCTGTCTGCGAGCGTGGTCCGTGTCTCGCTGGAGTAACCCGACACAAACGGGGTGAAAGTGAACCCGTTCTGCTCCTCGCCTGCTCTGAAATGTGACCCGGGGCAGACAGACGCTGGGGGTGTCCGGCTGTGGACCAGACAATGGACTGGACGAGGCCGCGTGGACACTACTGTATGTGTGGGAGGAACTGGCTCACGTTTATTCAGTGTCTGCACTTAAGTCATTCTTCAATCTTATGTTGGGAATGTTGCAATTGTTGTTTTGTATTTTGTAATTAGAATATCGAGTGTATCATCTGTTGATCATCTATCATCTTATAAAGTGACAGAAACGTCTAGTATAATCTCCCGAACAAGGGTATAAAGAGATATTTCTGCCCTTTTGAGGTTGATTTTATGCGTCATGTTTTGTGTGATACTTGAACATCATCCAGGACATTTACATTATTACTGATGCATATTTGAATATTGTATTGATGATGCAAAGGACGTAGTAATAAAAATATTTTTGCTCAATATTGTCATACTAGTGTCTACTAGTGTTTTAACTGCTAGCTCAATGGTAGATGCATGACCATTTCTCTTTCAACTCAAATTTGGGGGATTTTTACTTTACTTTTTTTTACTGACATTTTTGATTAGGTCAACACACAGATAAAATAAATAAGATGAAAGAACTTTATTATTCAAATGATTGCAGTGAGGTGCCAAGTCGGTTGCGTGGTTCACAATTCACACGCACCACATCAAAACTGGGGCTTAACTGAAATAAACTTGGATTAGACCAGGACTGACTGGACCAGGACTAGATCAGACTAAAATGGGCTCAAACGAGGAACATAAAACAAAAAACAACTGTTCCTTCTGCAGAAATGTGCAAAAACAATGTAATTCATCCAACTAAAATACGTTTATTTTATTTATTGTATTTATTTTATTTATATCCATATTTTATTTTCATGTTAAATTCAATCCCCAAAGACAAATGTTTCCCTAATTGATTTTAAATGGCAGTCCTCATTTATTTTATTTGTTTTATTTTATTTATTAATATCTAATTTTTCCCCCTCATTTTTTCACGTTAAATTCAATCCCCAAAGACCATAAATGTTTTAATGATTATAAATGGCTCCTCGTCCCTGATATATGGTGTTGGTTTGTCTTTTTTACAGGTACGTGAACGGTAAAACGTACATGGAGGACGTTGCCGACGCCATGGAGGAGGCCAAAGAGGAGATTTTCATCACAGACTGGTGGTAAGTTTATTCATCTGCACCACCGGCGGAGAGGTGACGTAGAACTCTAGAGGGAAACTCGCCGATGTGGCTGTTGTGCAAGCCATTTTTTTGACAGTAGAAGAAGTTCAAATGGCACGAAACAGGGATACAGTGGATAAATGATACAGAAAGAAAATGTGTTCGCACAGATCTTTTTTGGAGCGCCCAATTTCTACCATCATTAATGACACGTTTCAGGTCAGAGTCATTAATGAAATGTTAAAACATGTGACCTTCAAATAATTGCTGCTCAAATTAACCAATCGATATTTCACTTAATTATAACTGCTTTATCTAGTTACATAAATAATAAAGTATTCACTGGAAGAAATTACCATCTAAAATATGATAAGTGAATACATGTTTTGAATACGTCTTCCCAATTCCCAATGGAACAAGCTTAAGATAATAACAACTTTCTATTTTGAAATGAGGAAAAACACTAAACTACTATTGCCAAATCTTATTTTGATAAATAAAAGATCTTGAATATTTTATTTATTTTATTAATTTTATTTATTTTTAAGAGTGTACATTTTTCCGGTGTTGCTCTAAATAGCGCGTAAAAAGTGCAAATATTAAAAATCTGCTTTAAATATTTACAGTGTGAAGTAGACTCAGATGCACAATCATAATCAAACGCTCTTATATAAAAAGAGTAGTCCCAGTTCCACGTTGGTTTGCTCTGCGCCCGTCGTATGCTGCGGGTGAACGTAGGCGACCCTAAAGGTGCCCTCCGCGTCTCTGCTCGCGAGTTCAAGGGGAGTTTTCTGCTCGTATCGGTTACAGACTCGGGCTCGGACTACAGTTACACAAGAGCACACGGAGCGTTACTACGACGAGCCGAACGTCCGCCAGAGGCTCCACCGCCGAGTAAAGACGCCATTAGATCCGGCGATAAGGCAAACGCCGTGGACGGGTTTATACCTGTAACCGGAGTGTGCGGGCGGCTCGTCGCTGACCCTCCTCGCGCCGTTTCCCGTGTGAATGTTTCATGGTGGATTTGGGCAGAAAAGCAGCCATGTGTCTGTCCGTCAGCCCCGGGGCAGCTGTAGCCGCACCTGTTGTAATAATGTAATGTGTTCGATGTGTATGGGACGATTTGTAAGACGCTTTTTATTGAGTTATTCACTATGATCCTTAAATATATTTTGGAAATCCAACATAAATGGGTTAAAACTGGGTCTGTGTGGGTGTGTTCAAACTTATATTTGTTCTGGCCCGGTTTGAATCCCAGTTTAATTCTGATGTAGATGTGTTAGTGCCGTTTTAGTCCTGGTTTAGCCCTGGTTTAGTCCTGGTTTATCCCTGTTTAGCCTGGTTTAGTCCTGGTTTATCCCTGGTTTATCCCTGGTTTATCCCTGGTTTAGTCCTGGTTTAGCCCTGGTTTATCCCTGGTTTAGCCTGGTTTAGTCCTGGTTTAGTCCTGGTTTATCCCTGGTTTAGCCTGGTTTAGTCCTGGTTTATCCCTGGTTTATCCCTGGTTTAGTCCTGGTTTAGCCCTGGTTTTGTCCACTTTGCAGAACAAGGGACAAAACATTGATTTGACTTCCTCCATGACACAGGTTGAGTCCAGAGATTTTTCTGAAGAGGCCCGTCGTTGAGGGCAACCGCTGGCGCCTGGACTGCATCCTCAGACGGAAAGCTGTGAGTTTATAAAGTTTAAAAACGCGATGATGATGATGATGATGATGATGATGATGATGATGATGATGATGATGATGCTAAATATAGCCGCAAGCGACAATGATCGGCCCTCGCCACACCGCCACGCCGCAAGAGGAGGGGGCGCTAACGCGCCCCAATTGTCCTTTTATTACATCTACTGCTGAATCTGTGACGCTGTCACATCTTCTCCCCTTTGTTTTACCATCAAAAAGCAATTTTATTTTGAATTCTTGGCAAAATGTGCGGCTTTGCCGCACAGACACCGTGACTCTTTGAATAAAAATGTGGATATCTTTTGATGGTCCACCCCTGAAGATGAGTCTCACCAAATTTCAGGTTTAATAGGGCTGACGCCCTAAGAGGAGTTCATGTTATTTGTTCTTTTCTTCTGTATCTACCTCTGTATCTACCTGCGTTGCATCAATGGAATTTCCCCATGTGGGACAATAAAGGATTATCTTATCTTATCTTATGAAAGTCTAAAGTGTAAACATGTTCTGGCGATTTCCCCATTGAAATAACATGGGAGGTTTTGGTCAACGCTACGGCAAAGCCGTAACAATTATGACATGGGTCTCATTGACTTTTTTGATCGGGATGCCAAAATTGAGTTGTGTGTCAAATTTCATATAATTTCACAAAACTAAACATTTAACCTCCATAAAAATCTGTAGGGACAAAACCTGTAAACCAAATTAATTTATTTCACTTCAAGTAGGTTTAGGGCAAAGAGTTTAACAACTGATTCTAATTTGACGCAATTCGGACCCATTTTTCAAATATCAAACTATACATTTTCGGAAAGCGCTCGCGCTTTCCTACCTCATGGTGTGGGTCCCTGGTCACTGACGGGTACTTTCGTTAATTTTGAGTGGGCTCCGCCCACTTTGTGTTTTTGGCCCTCTATACAGTAATAATGTTCAATTTTTGCATCACATGCTTATATGCACGGAACATGCAAGAGATGGGGAACGTATTCGTGAGCTACTTAGCGCAAATGAGTGCTTTATTCGCGGTCGTCATCCCAATGTAAAGAGCTCGTTTAGTGCGCACTTTTGCACGGCCTTCGCCCGTTTACAACGGTAATGTTCCATTTTCCTACTACTAATTAGTATGCACGGGGAGTGCGTGAGTGAAGGAGTGCGTTAGTGTTTGGAAGTGGGCGAGCGCTTCGCGCTCGATTTCGTGCGCACTACGTGCGCACTTTCGCAGCCGTGCTTCGCACGGCCTTACGAGTTTAATAGGCCTCTCGCCAGCTTGTGGCGCTCGGGCCTAATAATAATAATAATAAAAGAGATGATGATGATGATGATGATGATGATGATGATGATGATGATAATAAAAAAAGAAATGACAATGATGATAATAATGCTAATAATAAAATAAATGATGATGAAGATAATAATGATGATAATAATAATAATGCTAATTTATAATAATAAAAGATGATGATGATAATAATAATAACGCTAATAATAATAAAAAAAATGATGAGAAATAAATAATAGTAATACAAATAAATTATTAATAATAATAACAATGTCTTCTACTTCCACAGCAACAAGGTGTGAAGATCTTCGTGATGCTGTACAAGGAGGTGGAGCTGGCTCTGGGCATTAACTCTGAGTACAGCAAGAGGACTCTGACCCGCCTCCATCCCAACATCAAGGTGAACATGCACTACTACGTAAAGCCAAAAACACACGTACGTTACAAGTGCGTGACATTGACAGAAATGCACATCTCGAATAACGCGTCATAAAATGTGCGTAATGTACCACTTTAATCACCAAAAAAACACTTCAATCGCTGTATTGACACTTGAGCGAATGAGGGAAAAGTCTCGCCTCTAAAATATGTTGAATATACCGTATTTTCCAGAATAAGATAAGATAAGATATTCCTTTATTGTCCCACATGGGGAAATTTCATTGGTGCAACGCAGGAAGATACAGAGGTAGATACAGAAGAACAGATCACTTAGTCGCACCAGCCAAAAAATGCTTAATTGAGAAGAAAAAAACATGTATAAGTTGCACTGGAGTATGAAATGCGGTTGCAAGTGTGAAAATAACAAATATATCAGTATATAAGTTGCTCCTGAGTATAAGTATATAAGTATAAGTCGCACCCCGACCAAAACTATGAAAAAAGGTGCGACTTATAGTCCGGAAAATACGGTAAGTTGATCGATTTGCACTTATTTGCAGCCGCTCTATGTAAAATACAACAGGCAGAAG
Organism: Eucyclogobius newberryi; assembly: GCF_026437365.1. Lineage (NCBI taxonomy): Eukaryota > Metazoa > Chordata > Actinopteri > Gobiiformes > Gobiidae > Eucyclogobius > Eucyclogobius newberryi. The sequence goes on from NW_027315812.1 coordinate 8,753,408, forward strand.
GAGGAATACAACAGACAATGGGCGATACACTCGATATTCAAGAAGCGATAGTATTTCAATATACTGTATCTGATGTTTATGTTTCAATGACTAGAAAACGGTTGTACCTTTATGTTTACAACTTAAATAAATAAATTCAGTGTTGTCTGTACCCTTCAGGTCATTTGACACCCGGCCCACGTCGTAATAACAGTGTTGTCTGTAGCCTTCAGGTCATTCGACACCCGGCCCACGTCGTAATAACAGTGTTGTCTGTACCCTTCAGGTCATTTGACACCCGGCCCACGTCGTAATAACAGTGTTGTCTGTAGCCTTCAGGTCATTCGACACCCGGCCCACGTCGTAATAACAGTGTTGTCTGTACCCTTCAGGTCATTCGACACCCGGCCCACGTCGTAATAACAGTGTTGTCTGTACCCTTCAGGTCATTTGACACCCGGCCCACGTCGTAATAACAGTGTTGTCTGTAGCCTTCAGGTCATTTGACACCCGGCCCACGTCGTAATAACAGTGTTGTCTGTAGCCTTCAGGTCATTCGACACCCGGCCCACGTCGTAATAACAGTGTTGTCTGTACCCTTCAGGTCATTCGACACCCGGCCCACGTCGTAATAACAGTGTTGTCTGTAGCCTTCAGGTCATTCGACACCCGGCCCACGTCGTAATAACAGTGTTGTCTGTACCCTTCAGGTCATTCGACACCCGGCCCACGTCGTAATAACAGTGTTGTCTGTACCCTTCAGGTCATTCGACACCCGGCCCACGTCGTAATAACAGTGTTGTCTGTACCCTTCAGGTCATTCGACACCCGGCCCACGTCGTAATAACAGTGTTGTCTGTACCCTTCAGGTCATTCGACACCCGGCCCACGTCGTAATAACAGTGTTGTCTGTACCCTTCAGGTCATTCGACACCCGGCCCACGTCGTAATAACAGTGTTGTCTGTAGCCTTCAGGTCATTCGACACCCGGCCCACGTCGTAATAACAGTGTTGTCTGTATCCTTCAGGTCATTCGACACCCGGCCCACGTCGTAATAACAGTGTTGTCTGTACCCTTCAGGTCATTCGACACCCGGCCCACGTCGTAATAACAGTGTTGTCTGTAGCCTTCAGGTCATTCGACACCCGGCCCACGTCGTAATAACAGTGTTGTCTGTAGCCTTCAGGTCATTCGACACCCGGCCCACGTCGTAATAACAGTGTTGTCTGTAGCCTTCAGGTCATTCGACACCCGGCCCACGTCGTAATAACAGTGTTGTCTGTACCCTTCAGGTCATTCGACACCCGGCCCATGTGGCGTCGGCCGTTTACCTCTGGGCCCATCACGAGAAGATCATTGTGATCGACCAGTCTGTGTCGTTTGTGGGAGGCATCGACCTGGCCTACGGTCGCTGGGACGACGGCGAGCACAGACTCACCGATGTGGGCAGCGTCACACTCTCCCAGATAGACCAGGTCAGTACTACGTCAACAACACACAGACCAGGTCAGTACTGCGTTAACAACTCACAGACCAGGTCAGTACAGAAGTGTGAACGAGCAGCTTGAATCTCACGTCCTTCCTCCAGGTGGCAGCGGCGAGTGCACTATCGTCAGCACCAGGGGGCGCCGCGGCTCGGACCAACGGTAACGGCGTCTTCAGCGTGGACTCCATGGACCAGCCCAAGCTGAAGGGACAAGGACGACTCAAGAGGACGAGGATGAGCATCAGACGACATCTGCAGAAACACGGCTTCACGCACAGAGACAGCGACAGCGACTCGGACTCGGAGCCGGAGAGTGAGTTCAGACAAACGCAATACTTTATTTACATTTATTTACATTACATTTACATTTTACACGATATGTAAAGATGTGTGGGAAAAAGAAAGAATATTATACAGAAAGTCTAACAGTGGTGGCTTAGACCTTCTTTAGACCTGGTCTAGTCCTTCTTTAGACCTGGTCTAGTCCTTCTTTAGACCTGGTCTAGTCCTTGTTTAGAGCAGGTCTTGTTCCTGTATGAAGTAATCACTATCCTTCAGTATTTTTACTCTGTGTTTGACCTGGTTTAGACCTGGTTTAGACTTGATTTTGTCCTGGTTTCGTCCTGATTTAGACCTGTTTTAGGCCTGTTTTAGGCCTGGTTTTAGGCCTGGTTTACACGGGGTTTAGACCTGGCTTAGGCCTGATTTATGCCTGGTTCACACCTGGTTTAGGCCTTGTTTAGACTTGGTTTAGCCCTGGTTTAGTCCTGATTTAAACCTGGTTTAGTCCTGGTTTAGTACATCTCTTGTGGACAGGTCCCAGGTCTTTATCTACAGTTTTCCAAAGAAAGAACAGTATTTATTACAGGGAATAATCTGTTTATCACTGTTGCTCCAAACATGTCTATTTCTGATCTAAATTCTGTTGAAAAAAGTGTTTGTTTTGCCCGTAACGTCCTGCCTGAATGATAACAGTTGACATGATGAATAGTTTTGTGCCTTTTTAGGGAGTAACTCGGTGCGGAGTCTTGAGACGGGAGTCGGAGAACTGTTTGGAAACACCAGATTCTGGCACGGCAAAGATTACTGCAACTTCGTCTACAAGGACTGGATCCAACTGGACAAGCCTTTTGACGGTAACAATCAGCACAAAAACAATCACAAATGGACCTTTTCACGCTTTTTACTAATTAATATTTCATTTGCTGGTTAGTGCTTGTGGTAAATCTTTAATCAGTTAAGAGGGAGTTTGTGATGAAAAGTTTGATATAAAAAGTAAAAAAATATAGTTATCAGCTACAGTACAGTAATCAATTCCAGTTTGAACATTAGCTCAACAAAATAAAGGCGTTATATATTAATAATTGACAGTTATTTCTATAATCAATTGGCTTCTTTAAGACTTACTGGTCTAATTTTTGTCCTTTTTTCAAACTAATCTTTCTGTGGGGAAATAAAACACAAACAAGCAAAAATATCACTCTAAAAATATGTATTTGCTTGAAATTAGAGATGAGCATATTTAGTTTGGTCCGTTTTGTTTAATCAAGCTTTGTGTTTGTCCTCATTTAGAACAGTTTTAATTACGCTTTAGACCTTTTTTAAGTCCTTGCTGTCTTTTATATCTGGTTTAGTTGGTTATTTGTGAAAAGTGTGAGAACCACTGATCTGAACTTGTCGAGACGCTGCAAACAAACACCAGTGACGTTCTGTGTTGTTGTTGTTTGTTGTTGTTTTTGTGCGTTTTCATTCGTCGCCGCCCCCTCGCGTTCCGTGCAGACTTCATCGACAGACACACGACTCCCAGGATGCCGTGGCACGACATTGCGTCTGTGGTGCACAGCAAAGCGGCTCGAGACGTCGCCCGCCATTTCATCCAGCGCTGGAACTTCACCAAGGTCAGTTCAGACGAGACGAAGCGAGAGCGCAAACGGGACACGTGTCACTTTCCTGGTTTAATGCCACACCACGGAACATTCCTGGCAACGCAGTCACTACAAGCAGTCCAGAACCTGACACACTGCACCTTTTAAATATTAGCTAAATACAAGTATCAATAATAAAACAAGTAAGACTATAAGTCGCATTTTTTGGGGGAAATGTATCACTAAATCCATTGAATTCTTCCTTATAGTATGGTATAGCGAATAGTATTCTCTTTGTTGTAAATAATCACTTTTCTTGTTTTCAGCTGGTGAAACCAAAGTATCGCTCGTATCCGTGTCTGGTCCCAAAATCTCACAAGACGGCGGGAGAAGTGCACTACCAGCTCCCCAACTGTGTCACTGCTAAAGTACAGGTCTGTTATATTCAAACATGGAGCTACCAGCTCCCCAACTGTGTCACTACTAAAGTACAGGTCTGTTATATTCAAACATGGAGCTACCAGCTCCCCAACTGTGTCACTGCTAAAGTACAGGTCTGTTATATTCAAACATGGAGCTACCAGCTCCCCAACTGTGTCCAGGTGAAGTCCTGGTCTAGTCCCTGTTCCAGGTGTAGTCCTGGTCTAGTCCCTGTTCCAGGTGTAGTCCTGGTCTAGTCCCTGTTCCAGGTGTAGTCCTGGTCTAGTCCCTGTTCCAGGTGTAGTCCTGGTCTAGTCCCTGTTCCAGGTGTAGTCCTGGTCTAGTCCCTGTTCCAGGTGTAGTCCTGGTCTAGTCCCTGTTCCAGGTGTAGTCCTGGTCTAGTCCCTGTTCCAGGTGTAGTCCTGGTCTAGTCCCTGTTCCAGGTGTAGTCCTGGTCTAGTCCCTGTTCCAGGTGTAGTCCTGGTCTAGTCCCTGTTCCAGGTGTAGTCCTGGTCTAGTCCCTGTTCCAGGTGTAGTCCTGGTCTAGTCCCTGTTCCAGGTGTAGTCCTGGTCTAGTCCCTGTTCCAGGTGTAGTCCTGGTCTAGTCCCTGTTCCAGGTGTAGTCCTGGTCTAGTCCCTGTTCCAGGTGTAGTCCTGGTCTAGTCCCTGTTCCAGGTGTAGTCCTGGTCTAGTCCCTGTTCCAGGTGTAGTCCTGGTCTAGTCCCTGTTCCAGGTGTAGTCCTGGTCTAGTCCCTGTTCCAGGTGTAGTCCTGGTCTAGTCCCTGTTCCAGGTGTAGTCCTGGTCTAGTCCCTGTTCCAGGTGTAGTCCTGGTCTAGTCCCTGTTCCAGGTGTAGTCCTGGTCTAGTCCCTGTTCCAGGTGTAGTCCTGGTCTAGTCCCTGTTCCAGGTGTAGTCCTGGTCTAGTCCCTGTTCCAGGTGTAGTCCTGGTCTAGTCCCTGTTCCAGGTGTAGTCCTGGTCTAGTCCCTGTTCCAGGTGTAGTCCTGGTTAATCTGGATTGCGTGTGTCTGAGTGTGAACACATCTTACGTCTTAAAGCATATAAAGTGAGCTTGATTAGGTCTAAACGTGGCCCTCTTTGTCTCAGATCTTGCGGTCAGCGGCGGACTGGTCAGCCGGGATCAAATACCACGAAGAGTCCATCCACAACGCTTACGTCCACGTCATCGAGAAGAGCCAGCACTTCATCTACATCGAGGTCAGCAACAGTTACAGTTACTTCATCTGCACCGCCACAAGAGCAACTTTAAGAACAACTTATGTAACGTTAAGAACAACTCAAGTAACTTTAAGAACAACTTATGTAACTTTGCTGCATTATTTAATCAAAATGTCAAACGAGAATGAACTATTTAAAGTCTTCAATACTACATCTAAACCCATAATACCGTATTTTCCGGACTATAAGTCGCACCTTTTTTCATAGTTTTGTCCGGGGTGCGACTTATACTTATATTTATACGTATATACTTATACTCCGGAGCGACTTATATGTGATATTATTTGTTATTTTCACACTGGCAACGGCATTTCATACTCCAGTGCAACTTATATATTATTTTTTTCTTCTCTAATATGCATTCACGCGACTTATACTCTGGAAAATACGGTAATAGAGAAGAAAAAAAACATATAAGTTGCACTGGAGTATGAAATGCAGTTGCAAGTGTGAAATTAACAAATAATATCACATAAGTCGCTCCGGAGTATAAGTCTAAGTATATAAGCTTGAATAAGTATAAGTCGCACACCGGCCAAAACTATGAAAAAAGGTGCTACTTATTGTGCAGAAAATACGGTACTTAAATCCAACAGTATGTGAATTGAATGTATTTCTTTTGAACCCGTAGAACCAGTTCTTCATCAGCTGCGCCGACAACAGATACGTGTTCAACAAGATCGGAGACGCCATCGTCGAGCGCATCATCCGAGCGTACAGGTAACGACCCGACTCCGCCCGCTGTCGGCTGTTTGTTTAACATGGTGCAAACAGTGAAAAGACGTGGCCACATGACTGCTCACCTAAAGCTAATCACAAGAGCACACAAACTGTCTCTTTCTCACAGAACAACAGACGAGTTGATGAGGTGACATTGTGCACCTTCAACTTAGTGTAGATGTGCCTCTGCCATGAACCAGCAGGGGGCGCATGGACTCTGCTGGAGCGCTGAGGAGTGAAGCAGTTTATCAGGATAAAAACTAGTCTTGCATCTTTAAACTAAAGTCTGGAACATTGATGATGATAATAATAAAAATAATGGAAAATAATAATTATAATAATAACCATCATAATAATCATATTAATAACAGCCATCATTGTTGTAATAAAAACAAGAAAAATATAACCATAGAAATAATAACAAATAATAATCTCCATAGTTGTAATAATTATAATGATAACCATAATCATAGTAATACAAACAACAACATAATAAGAAAACAAAATAACAATAATCTCCATAATAATCTTCTTAATCATAATAATCTCCACCATGATAATGTTTATGTATAGCGCCTTTACAAACAAGGTTTACAACAGCAATACTCACATATCAATACAGAAACAAACAATGCAAAAGTAAAAATAGTAAAGATCATAAAAAGGCCAAACGATGATGGTGAGTTTTAAGAAGTGACTTATCAGAAGTCACTGACTGAGAGAGCCTCATCGGGCGTTTGACCTCTGCAGATCAGAGTCGTGTTTGTGATTATATTCATTCTTATCTGTGTTTTTACCATGAATAAAAGTGATCCTTAAAATCAGTTCTAAAGCGCACTGGTGGTGGTAAGCTAACACGGGGGTAAACAGCTGCAGGTGAGACGTCGAGCTGTAGGGGGCGCAAGAGAGTCAAACACGGAGTGAACGGCTTGATAAATTATAAAATTATGTTGTAGAATGTGGTCTCGTTGTTCTGTAATTCACGCTTATTAATCGAGACGCTTTTGCTGCAGAGAGAACAAGAAATACCGCGTGTACGTGGTGACGCCGCTACTTCCTGGATTCGAGGCCGACATCACCACAGGAGGAGGAAGTGCCATCCAGGCCATCATGCACTTCAACTACAGGTCAGTGTTGTGTCACGTCGGGTCAGAAGAAACAAACGGCAATAGTGCCAGTCTAAAGGGACATTTTAGTAGTTCTACAACACATTTGTCATGAGAGTTACATTTTCTAGAAGATAACATGTAGATTAAATGGTGAAATTGTATCGTGATGCTATTTTGGTCAAATTGACATGTTTATTCACCAAAAATGAATCATAATAGTCTATTTTAGAGATGTAATAGAAAGAAATTAATAAAATAAATAGGAATTAACACATTACTTTGTGTTAGTTTTTGTTACTTTGGCACAAAAAATATGTATTTATTAGATTTTTCTTGTATAAAAAAACAGCAACAACACAAAAGAACAGAAAAAAAACACACACACACACAACACACACAAAAATACCCACAAAAGCCGAGCTGGACCAGGAAAAACTTAAGGTGAGTAAAGGAATAAAAGTAGAAAATAAGGGAGTGGCATCCAAAAAAAAGAAGAAATATAAAAGAAGAATTAGAGCATATTAAACAAATATAAAAGTCTAAATACAAGTCCAGAAATGCCTCTTTTCTCTTTATGTCTCTCCCCTTTCTCGCCCTTCTCTCCCTCGTTTCATTCTGCTTCTCTTCCTCTTCTGTCGCTCTTTCTTTAGTTCTTTGTGCGGCTCGTTCCCTTTGTAAACAGTGACGATCCCTCTGCACACGCCACACAAACACGCTACACCTAAACACGCCACACACAAACACGCTACACCTAAACACGCCACACTTAAACACGCTACACCTAAACACGCCACACTTAAACATGCCACACTCAAACACGCTACACTCAAACACGCTACACCTAAACACGCTACACTCAAACACGCTACACTCAAACACGCCACACTCAAACACGCTACACTCAAACACGCTACACTCAAACACGCTACACTTAAACACGCTACACTCAAACACGCTACACTCAAACACGCTACACTCAAACACGCTACACTCAAACACTCAAACGCGCTACACTCAAACACGCTACACTCAAACACGCTACACTCAAACACGCTACACTCAAACACGCTACACTCAAACGCGCCACACTCAAACACGCCACACTCAAACACGCTACACTCAAACACGCTACACTCAAACACGCTACACTCAAACACGCCACACTCAAACACGCTACACTCAAACACGCTACACTCAAACACGCTACACTCAAACACGCTACACTCAAACACGCTACACTTAAACACGCTACACTTAAACACGCTACACTTAAACACGCTACACTTAAACACGCTACACTTAAACACGCCACACTTAAACACGCCACATTCAAACACGCTACACTCAAACACGCTACACTTAAACACGCTACACTTAAACACGCTACACTTAAACACGCTACACTTAAACACGCTACACTTAAACACGCTACACTTAAACACGCCACACTCAAACACGCGTGTGAAAGTGTGTTTGTCGTGTTCACCTCTCGTCTGTGTTTCCTGCAGGACGATGAATCGAGGAGATCACTCCATCATCTCGCAGCTGAAGAGAGAGAGTGAGTCACACACGGAGCTTTTAAAACTCTTTACGCTCACATTTCCTCTTCGCAAAATCTATTAAAAAAATATATATATTGTGTATATTTTATAAAAAATCTATTGTGGCCTAGGATTTTGTATATTCAGCGCTGGTTATTACCATGGAAACTGAGTGTTGATAATTTTTTAGTCCTGGTTTAGTCTTAGTTTAGTTCTTTATTAGGCTTAGTTTTTTATTTAGGCTTAGTTTAGGTCTTTATTTAGGCTTAGTTTAGGTCTTTATTTAGGCTTAGTTTAGTTCTTTATTTAGGCTTAGTTTAGGTCTTTATTTAGGCTTAGTTTAGTTCTTTATTTAGGCTTAGTTTAGGTCTTTATTTAGGCTTAGTTTAGTTCTTTATTTAGGCTTAGTTTAGGTCTTTATTTAGGCTTAGTTTAGGTCTTTATTTAGGCTTAGTTTAGGTCTTTATTTAGGCTTAGTTTAGGTCTATGTTTAGTCCTGGTTTAGTCCTGGGTTAGTCCTCAATTAGTCCTGGTTTAATCCTGGTTTAATCCTGGTTTAGTCTTGATTTTGTCTTGGTTCAGTCCTAGTTCAGTCTTGGTTTAATCCTGGTTTAGTGCTGGTTTAGTCCTGGTTTAGTCCTGGTTTAACTCGTTTGGTACAAGAACAGGAAACAGTAAACTGGTCTGTGCCAGACACGTGTGGAACTTAAATAAAATGTCACTCAAACGTGGATTAAAGGCTGTATTTACCACGGCTCACGCTCCAGATGCTCCACAGATGTTAAAACTTTGACAAATCTGGGTAAAACGAGAGGTTTTGGTCATATATTTTCTTTGCGTTTTAAAAATGGCCTTGTGGTTTTACAATATTACAAGATACTCTGGTCACATATGGCCAGAGTAGTACTTTGGCAGTACTTTTATAGTTCACTGCAGTTTGTCTGAATCCAGCTGCCTGTGTGTGTACTTTACTCAACCTGCTTCATAAGTTTGATGGATTATTGTCATTCTGATTCTGATTATTATTATTCTCTTTATTAAAAGTCTTTTGCTGTGTCCAGTGGGCGATAACTGGATGAACTACATCTCGATCGCCGGGCTCAGGACTCATGCCGACCTCGAGGGGAAACTCATGACGGAGCTCATCTACGTCCACAGCAAGATGCTCATCGCCGACGACAACACCGTCATCATCGGTGAGGCGGGACTTTAGCGCTGAATACTTTAGTGCGGAATGCTTTAGCGCTGAATACTTAATATCGTATTTTCAGGACTATAAGTCGCATGTTTTTTCATAGTTTTGGCCGGGGTGCGACTTATACTTATATTTATAAGTATATGTGATATTATTTGTTATTTTCACACTTGCAACCACATTTCATACTCCAGTGCGACTTATATGTTTTTTTTCTTCTCTATTATGCATTTTTTGGTTGGTGCTGCTTATAATCCGGAAAATAATGGTACATTAGCGCAGAATACTTAATGCTTTAGCGCGGAATGCTTTAGCGCGGAATGCTTTAGCGCGGAATACTTTAGCGCGGAATACTTTAGCTCAGAATACTTTAGCTCTGAATACTTTAGCTCAGAATACTTTAGCTCTGAATACTTTAGCTCTGAATACTTTAGCTCTGAATACTTTAGCTCAGAATACTTTAGCTCAGAATACTTTAGCTCAGAATACTTTAGCTCAGAATACTTTAGCTCTGAATACTTTAGCTCTGAATACTTTAGCTCAGAATACTTTAGCTCAGAATACTTTAGCTCTGAATACTTTAGCTCAGAATACTTTAGCTCAGAATACTTTAGCTCTGAATACTTTAGCTCAGAATACTTTAGCTCAGAATACTTTAGCTCTGAATACTTTAGCTCTGAATACTTTAGCTCTGAATACTTTAGCTCTGAATACTTTAGCTCAGAATACTTTAGCTCAGAATACTTTAGCTCTGAATACTTTAGCTCTGAATACTTTAGCTCAGAATACTTTAGCTCAGAATACTTTAGCTCAGAATACTTTAGCTCAGAATACTTTAGCTCTGAATACTTTAGCTCAGAATACTTTAGCTCAGAATACTTTAGCTCTGAATACTTTAGCTCTGAATACTTTAGCTCTGAATACTTTAGCTCTGAATACTTTAGCTCTGAATACTTTAGCTCAGAATACTTTAGCTCTGAATACTTTAGCTCAGGCTACTTTAAACTCAGAATACTTTAGCTCAGAATACTTTAGCTCAGAATACTTTAGCTCAGAATACTTTAGCTCAGAATACTTTAGCTCAGAATACTTTAGCTCATGTGTCTGGATTATTGTAGGTTTAAATTAGGTCTAAACCAGGTCCAAAACTGGACTATTGTAAAATTGGATTGGATTGTTGTTGTATTGTAAAATTGGATTGTATTCTTGAGAGTTTAAGCTTTAAAAAAGGTAAAACACTTGGTCAAATACCGGCCATATGAGCTACAACTTTTGTATCAAATACTGAAATAAAAAAGTAACTAGTAAAGTAATACAGTTGTAGTAGGATTACATGTTTTCTTCTTCCTGCTCCTTTTTGTGAAAATATAAAAACAACCTTTGTATTTATGGTGTAACTGCATCGACTGTCCACAAAGATGATATTTTGTTCCAAGATAAATAAATGGATAATAATAAATACTTTTACTTGTAATAGAGTACATTTTTAGCCATGCAACTATTTTTACGTGAACATTGTCAGTTCTCTCATAGTCTTAAACTTCTTATTCCTGCAACATTCTGTCTAAATTAGTGTTGCACTGCCCCCTGCTGGTCCTCATGTAAATATAATTGATATTGTTTGATTTTTGTTAAATATGTTTGTTCCTTGTGCTGTTTCTGGCCTAAAGAATCTAGACAAAGACAGTTTTAAATGTAATGAATAAATGAATAATGGGCTTTTATCGTGCCGTTCTTCAGGCTCGGCAAACATCAACGACAGGAGCATGCTGGGTAAACGGGACAGCGAGGTGGCGGTGATCGTGGAGGACTCTGAGACGGTGGAGTCTGTGATGGACAGACAGCCGTACCAGGCCGGGAAGTACGGGCTGGCCCTGCGGCTCGAGTGCTTCAGGTACGCGGCCGCGCCCTTTACACCTTTCCAGGGCGTTTATAAGGAACGTGACGGCGAGAGAGAGAGGAGAGGCATTCGGCAAACACGGGCCGCACTCAAAAACTGATTTATTGTCGGATTGTCTTTAAAATTATGCCTTAACTGCAAAGAACATCAGATTTTCTTCTGATCTCAATCGCTCTGGTGATTTGTATCGGATTTTGTGGTTTGCACGTCATTTAAATAATCCTAAAAATCCAGAAATCAGATCATAATCACAAATCAGAATTGCAAAATGGTATGATATGATAATAATTGTGCTTGTGCATTATCATGGTTGCACTTTGACAACAGGAAACGCGTTTGACAAAGTTTCTAAATTTGATAGAAAGTTGCTGTTTTAAATTCAACTGTGGGTTTTTTTTAAATGAAAAAGGCAGATTTTATTCCTAAATTAGCCTCGATTTAATCTTGGTTTTGTCAATGTTTTAACAGAGTGATTATCTAAAGCGTGCACATAGATTTAACTTAAAACCCAACGTGTCGTTATGTTAAAATTGCAGTAATTAAGAGCCATAATCGCTGCGTCTGCTCTGCACTCTCAATATCCTTAAAATATGTGATTACCGTATTTTTCGGACTATAAGTATAAATATAAGTATAAGTCGCACCAGCCAAAAAAATACATAAAAGAAAAGAAAAAAACATATATAAGTCGCACTGGAGTATGAAATGCGGTTGCAAGTGCGAAAATAACAAATAATATCACATATAAGTCACTCCGGAGTATAAGTATATAAGTATAAATATAAGTATAAGTCGCACCCCGCCCAAAACTATGAAAAAAGGTGCAACTATTAGTCCGGAAAATACGGTATTTAATAGAAATAAAAGCTTTAATCTCAGTTTTAAGCTCATTTTAGCTTAAAACAAAACTCAAGTTATAATATAAAAAGCCCTCAAAAAACTCAACTCCGAATTGTTTTTAGCTTCAACGATAAGAAATGAGCTCGATTCCCTGAACGCTCACCTCACTTACTTCACTTACCTCACTTACTTCACTTACTTCACTTGTTCGATTTGTTTCATTTGTGTGCCGTTTCTTCTCGTTTTACCTCGTTCTTTCCTTCTTTCTTTTGGTCTTTTCTTCAGGATGATCCTCGGCGCGAACGCTGACCCGTCCATCGACGTGTCGGACCCGATCAGCGACACCTTTTACAAAGAGGTCTGGATGGCCACGTGCGCTCGCAACGCCTCCATCTACCAGAGGGTAAGCTCCGCCTCCATCTGCTGCTCCAGAACCTGCCATCAGGACACGATTACACACCATAATATTGAAATTAAAAGCAGGACAGTCGCAGTATAAACACTTTTCTAAACACGTGAGCTGCAATAAACGCTTTGGAAGGCTTATTTAGTGTCAGTTAGTCGTGCTCTGCGGCTCACGTCTGAATCGTGGTTATTCCTGTCACTAAACTAAAAAATAATACTGTATTTTCCAGAGTATAAGTCGCACCAGCCAAAAAATGCATAATAGAGAAGAAAAAAACATATAAGTCGCACTGGAGTATGAAATGCGGTTGCAAGTGTGAAAATAACAAATAATATCACATATGAGTCGCTCCGGAGTATAAGTAAAAATATAAGTATAAGTCGCACCCCGGCCAAAACTATGAAAAAGTGAGACTTATAGTCCGGAAAATACGGTAATTTAATTTTGTATTTATTTGTTTATTTTTAATGCATTTATTTGTTTATTTTATTTTATAATTTTTCATTTTCTAATCCACTCTTTTTGCAGCATTTTTAAACTAAACGATATAAACTGGAGGTCCACATGTTTCAGACCTTCACGTTCTGATCTTCACTGTCGCCTCAGTAATGATGAACTTCCTGGTCCGTTCCAGGTTTTCCGGTGTCTTCCGTCCAGTGACGTCCAGAGCATCACGGACCTGGAGGGCTTCCTGTCCAAACCCGGCCTGGACAAAGAAGACCCTGCCAAGGCCCACGAGGAGCTGAAGAAGATCAGAGGCTTCGCTGTTCAGTTCCCGCTGCTGTTTTTGTCTGAACAGAACCTCCTCCCTCCCATGGGCTCCAAGGAGGCCATGGTCCCTATGGAGGTCTGGACATGAGCCCAAAAGACAAGAGGAGACTCAGTGTGGCGCCATCTGGAGGTGGAAGGGTAGAAGTGTATGTCCAGAAATCTCAAATCACAGGGACAAATGACGAGTTATAAATTATTTTAAGCTTTATGACTGTTGTTTAAAGGACACATCATGAGACTTACCTTTTTGAGTATTTAACCGTGTTCTATGATCAAAATCCCTCTTTAAAAACATCTGGAGCAGCACATTTTACACACTTCACGTTGCCAAACATAAAAAAGAGCCAGGGTTTCTCAGAGTTGTCGTCGCCCCCTGCTGCCCACAGACAGCAGGGGGCGACGACGAGCTCTTCAAACACCCCAAAAAAACATATTTAACCATCAGAGGGACTTACAAAGACGCTGGATACGGTAAAAACGTGACTTAGTTCTGCTTTAAAGGCCAATAACAACACATTTGCATGCATTTCTGTGGCGTTTTATCGTCATAGTTATTCTATAAAGTTTGGTTTAGCTTGTACTGTATTTAGAGAAGCCGTTGCCATTTGTCTCTGAATCATCAGTAAAATGTGACCGCTGAGGAATCAAGAGGCCACGAGAACAGAAATGGGACGCGGCCGTTAAAATGACACTTCTTTCGCTCGACCTCAAGACGGCGCCACGTCCGAGTCTCCAAACCCAACGAACACATGAGAACGAGCGCCCAGAGGCGACTGAGGGACTGAGCGAGCGCCCAGACGAGGGACTTAGCGGCTGCCGTTCAGAAACAATGAAGGAAACACTATGCAACGCAGCCCTTTTTACAGGACAAACCTAAGTGCGCTCCTGGAGCCTGGAGAAAAGTGCCAAAGACGTTCCTCCGTCGCCACCGCCCGAACTGTTTACTGTTTACTCCTGCGCTGCTTCAGGGGCGGAGAAAACGTGGGAGATTTAAGCTACGCCTCGTCCAACACTCTTTATTAAAGTGTCTTTCTGTGGGTGCGTTCACCTCAAAACTGGGACTAAACATGGACTAGATCAGCTCAAAACAGAACCAAACCAGGTCTAGATCTGGACTAAACTGGGCTTAAACCAGGTCTAGATCTGGACTAAACTGGGCTTAAACCAGGTCTAGATCTGGACTAAACTGGGCTTAAACCAGGTCTAGATCTGGACTAAACTGGGCTCAAACCAGGTCTAGATCTGGACTAAACTGGGCTTAAACCAGGTCTAGATCTGGACTAAACTGGGCTTAAACCAGGTCTAGATCTGGACTAAACTGGGCTTAAACCAGGTCTAGATCTGGACTAAACTGGGCTTAAACCAGGTCTAGATCTGGACTAAACTGGGCTTAAACCAGGTCTAGATC